>NC_061122.1:173381716-173411867 GCF_002878395.1 Capsicum annuum
TTCCGGTTCTTTGAACCTCTATCTTTTGAAGGGGTCGTTTCTTTATTCTTAATAGGGGTCCATATAGGCCTTAGCTATCCCTTTGGGGTTTAGCATATCCCCATTGTTGTCTCTACTTCCAGTGGAGGAAGCTTCTTCCAGAAGCTATAGTACTTCTTCTTCGTTGGTTTCTTGGCTTTCCATATCTTGCAAAGCCTTTTTTAATTTTTCTTTGAGTGCCTTTTTACTCTGTAAGACATTGGTTGAAGATGCTGTTGTTTTTCCTTTATCAGGAGTTTTTGGAGCTATTGGCTTGGGGGTCCAACCTTTAACTTTTATTTCTTTAGATAAATATTTAATTCTGTCTTGTTCTCCTTTGGCGAAATTCCAGGATATGATATAATAAACTCGCTTCTTAATGAAGAACTTGCACATTTGGATGTGCTCTGGAAGGGTTACACATCCTTCTTTTGAACAAAACTCTGTAAATCAGTTAAGGAATTGTTGAGGAAGGATTTCTTTAATTCCTCCAAAGTATACCCACCATTCGTAAAACCACCTTGGTAGAATAGCTTCTACCATAGCAGGACAGTATTTAACAAACCAAGTGTGTCCTGGTCTAACATAGAGAAAATTGAACCAAGCAGACTTGTAGTCGTACCAATTGTAAGTTTGGGGCCTATGTGGCATAGTTAAGGCAATAGGGGTATGCAGGTGATCTGCAAACCAGTTAAACGGGGTTAATACCCTCTTAATGGTGAACCTAGAATAATCGATATATTCGGGATTCCTTTCGTTCATTGTATGCTCAACCTCGATAGAATCTGTATCTACCAAGATGGCCTCATAATATCTTCTGGTTTTAAGTGGACTCTCTGTATCCACAAAATTTTTGTCGTTGTAAACTGGTTTAATAAGCTATTCCAGAGGATAGCCCTTATATTCCTTATCCAAAGCAATAATGGGCATTACCTGAGTGGTAATGAATTTGAATTCTTCTTTGATAGGAGGAGTAGGTGTTGCCTTGGCTATTGCGGGATTTACAGCCTGTGCAAAGGTTTCTGGAGACTTCATGGCATAGCTTTGCTTTGACTGTACCGATGAGCTCGAAGATGATCCTTTATCAAAGGGTTTGTTAGTTTTAAGATCTACCAATCTGGTTGGCATTGGTAGAGGAAGCTCGGGAAATTCTGCCAAAGTTGCATACTTGTTGTAGAACGGTGAATGTAGCTCCGATTTTAGTTCAGGCCTCTGAGGGACTGATGGCCTCAAGGGGTTTGATGATGCTGGTGGCAAATCAAATGGTCTAGCTATTTTGGTTTGATCGGATTGGTTATTGTTGACTGAGATTTTTCCCAATGTTGTGGGTCTCATTGTGGCCCTGTAAAAATTCTCTTGTTAGGAAATCGGGAAGGGAATTATTTTCTCCTTTAATAAATTCTATTTGAAAATCAATGCTAGATAGGAGAGCTTGCCATCTAGCAAATATCTGTTTTGAGACTAGATTTTTTACATCCTTCTGTAAAATTTCTTTGGCTGATTTACAATCAACACGTAGTAAAAATTCTTTATTGACAAGATCATCTTGAAATTTTGTGATACATAGCACTATAGATAAAATTTCTTTTTTAACAGTGCTGTAATTCTTTTGTGCAGGGTTCCATATTTCGGATGTGAACCTGACTAATTGTTCAGGAGAACTATCATCAACCTTTTGTTTTAAGATACCCCCATACCCTATATCTGAAGCATCAGTTTCAACTATTATGAAGGCTTTGGGGTTAGGAATTCCTAAGTAAGGAAGGTTCTGGACTAATTCTTTAATCTTAATGACAGCATTGGTTTGATCAGAACTCCAAGGAACTGGGGTTTTCTTGAGTCTTTTATAAAGAGGTTCACAGACCTGCCTAATATTAGGAATGAAATCCGCAACATAATTAAGACTTCCTAGAAATCGTTAGAGCTGAGTCTTATCAATAATTTTATTAGGGAATTTGGAGGAGAACTCAATGGCTCTACAAATAGGTTTATAGCTACCTTGATAAAGATCATGCCCTAAGAATCTTATAGATGTCTGGAAGAGCTTCATTTTCTTGGCACTAACGACCAAACCATTAAATTTAACAATTTTGAAGAAAGGGTTTAAATGTTTAAAATGGGAATCAATGTTCTCCGAAAAAATAAGCACATTATCAATATAAACAATTGACATATAGGTATAAGGATTGAAGATATTGTTCATGATGTTTTGAAACTCTGAAAGAGCGTTTTTAAGACCAAAAGGCAAGACGTTCCACTCATAATGTCCAAATGGGACGTTAAAAGCCGTCTTGTATTTATCTTTCTCAGCAATTTGAATTTTCCAGAATCCGGACTTCATATCAAATTTACTGTAAAGATTAGCTTTGAAAGTTCTTTTTAATAGATCCCTTTTATTAGAAATCGGATGTCTGATCCATTTTAATACCACGTTTAAAGGCTTGTAATTTATTACGAGCCTAGGGGTTTCTCTCTCCTTTTCTGCACTGTTATTGACATAAAAGGCAGAGCAACTCCATGGAGAATTAGAGGTTCTAATAATACCATTCTTTAGAAGATGGTCAATTTCCTTTTTGCAGATTTCCATCATTTCTTGGTTCATTTGAATGGGTCTGGCCTTAGTAGGAATAGTTTGTTCGTCAAACCCGAAAATGTAAGGAAGTTCTACTAAGTGTTTTTTCGGTTCCCAAAAAGCATTAGGAAATTCGAAACAGATTCATTTTCAAAATTTTTGTGGAGATTAGATACTTTAGTAATCATCTCCGGGGTTTTTAAAGACTGCTCAATTTTCTTTATGTGAATATCTTGTTTAAGAAAATTTATATGGGAAGAAAATCGATTAATTTTAAAAACAGTTCTCTCTTTAATAAGGTTACCTTCTTCCTGCAAGAGAGGCCTTAATAAAGGGAAAAATAAGTTCTGGTTGAAAAGAGTTGTACGAATTCTGTCGTAGTCACTCTAGTAAGGTTGAATCTGGTTGACAAAAGGTATCCCTAAAATGATATCTTCTGTGATATCTTCGGTGATGACGAAGTCATTAACAAGGCAAATGCCATTGTTACAGACATGAGCTTTAGGGAGTTGATAATGGATTTTCATTTTTTCTCCCGTGGCTGAGTAAAGACGAGAGGTACTCTTTTGAAGGTACTTTGTAGGTACTAAGCCTTTAACGATACAGTTACTATCGGCACCTGTATCGAAGAGTGCAACTCTGTTAAGAACAAAGTCTTTATTTATGACAATTTTTATGACTATGTGTTCGCTATAGGTCTTTATGGCCGAAATAGCATTGTCGGATATGGAGGGAGAATCTGAGCTGGGAAAAAAACTAGGCTCTGGTTCTCGGAGATGATCATTTGGGATGATTGTAAAGGCTTTAGGTGATTCTGGCGGAGAAACCTTTTCGGGGAGAGGTATATTTTTTAGGACTTGATCCGTAAGAACGTTAAGTTTTACTTGGTCAATTCGGATTTTGAGATTCTTGATCTCTCCTTTTAACGTAGAGATTTCTCCCTTAAGATCAGCAATAGAAGTTTTCGCAGGTTTGTTGAATCTAGACATAACTTGTTTCATGCTAAAAGGCTGAATAATGGGTTTGGGGGGTTTTTCTTCGTGAGAAAGCATTAATCGTTTGAGTTCTAGAAGATATTTATTTCTAGCCTCGTCATCCTGGATGTGTTCTATAATGTCAAACAGGATTTCTTTAGGATTTCCTGAAATGACATTAACAATTTTTCTGGTGCAAGAGCAAAATGTACCGGTACAAGCGCATTCTTGGCCAGATTGGGATTGATCCATTTTATAAGCGGCGTTGATGTATTCTTCATTGTTGTATTCGTCACTGGACGAGACATAGGAGTCAGAAGGCTTAGAAGACTCAGGCGAATCTTACATTATAGAGAATAAATTTGTTCTGGTTTCTTCAGAGAGATCTAATTGGTTTAATTTCTTCTTCCTATTTGACTTGCAGTCTTTCGCTCTGTGGCCTATCTTGCCACAAGTCCAACAAGTATCTTTAGTTTTAGAGGTTTTTCATTTGGTCTTTCTACTAGGCTTATAAGATTCCCTTTTGAAGGACCTTTTGTTTGAGGTGGTCCTTTTGTGAGATTTGGAGGACTTCTTCCTATGTGTTTTGCTAGGACTGGTGAAATCATAGTCCTGGCAGAAGGTTCCTAACCCATATTTGGAAGTACTATCTTTCTTAAGTTGTTTCTTAAGTTTAAGGTCAGTACAGAGATCTATCCCTACAGTGGTGATGAAACTTATCAAGTCACCATAGGTTAAGATATCGTAAGGGATCTTTCCCTCGAATCTATCTTTAATTTTGGTCCTAACCTTTTCTGCAAACAGAGAAAGGAGGCCACTAATGAATCGTTCCTTCCAGAAAACATTGTTGCAATCAGGTCGGATCATGACCTTTACTAAAAAGGTATCTTTGTACCACCTAAAGTCTGCTAGGTCTTTGCAGGTGAGATTGTTGAGGATTTCTAAGCTCCTATCTTGGAATAATTTGGGCTCTCCTATGAAATGTCTCCCTATCCCGGCATGATATATATATATTTATGTGTGTGTGTGATTGTATATGGTTATTTTATTTGGTTTTGAGTAATGACATTATTTTATCTCTATCCCTGAGAAATACTAGTATTCACTTCACCAACCATCCTTGGGTATTATATCCCCATATGATGCAAAAACCAACCATACTAACATTCATCCTGCTCAGTGACTTGAATTTGGGGCCAGCTTTGGGTCAGATTGAAATTGTGAGCTTCCATACTTTGGAAGGCTCCATTTTATTTTATTTTTGTTATTTCTTTGGTTTGATTTTGGGTATGGTCGGGGGCATGTCCCGACCGAATGTTATTGATTCTGGATAGAGGCTTTGTCAGACTACTACGGACATGGGTGATATCGATATTAGTGTCATCCTTGATATTGATATTGGCATTGAGGTTGGCACCAGTTAGACAATTAGTTGAGGTTGTTGGATTATGATTATAGACTTTATTAAATATCCTTAATCTATTAATAGTTCATCTTGTTATATATTCGGAATTCATTTGACATAGGGTGCAAAACGGTTATGGTTGGGTATTGGGGGTGGTCTCCGATCTTTGTTAGACTTAAAATGCCCAATATGACTAGGCCCTAGTTTGGGGTCATATGACATCACCACTTTGAGAAGCCTGGGGAGGACTAGTGGGGATAGGTGGAACTTTGCACCGGAGCAGGACAATCAGGAGCAGGGACCCTAGACTGGGTCTGCACTCCATACATAGGGCGAGTCCCCTCCACATTGTCCTCACGAAGGACATAGTTCCTAGCAAAGTTTATATGACCATCAAATCTTTGGAAAGGCATGATCTGAAATGCGAAGAAGCTAAGAGTTAGAGATGTTTCATAACACTAGATTCTATAGACCGAAGATAGAACACAAGAAAGGAAAACATTCTGAAATGCCTTGTAGCCTTCTTCTTATAAGTGTGGTGCGCTACACACCCATAAAAAGGACTCTAATTGACACAGCTTTGTGTACACCCAACAACTCTGTATCATGCTCGAATACTAAGTTTTCCATGACCCAAACCAGGTTTAGAGACCACCCCTTTAACCTGACCTTAGGAGCATAATAATAATCATAATAACAATGCGGAAGTTAACTAAATAGTAACAAAAAGATAGATAAATGAATCACTAAAACTAAGTGTCAAAACAATAACCAACCAACCCACATTTTTCCACAATAGCCTAAAAAACAAGAATAATAAGAAAGTCAAGACATGACTCCGCCAAGACCAAAGAATCCAAAAGTACTGAATCAAAATAAAAGAATATGGAAATGATAAGGCCTTTTGAAGAGTGGAGGCTCACTACTTCACAGTTGCTTGACGAATGTGCTAATCCACCTAACATTGCATAGGGGTAAAAGAAGTGTCTTCAGACTCTACATTATGAAAAAATGTAGTGTCCTAGGATGGTTAGCGGGGTGAGCGCTAACCTGTAACTCAGTAGAAATAATAACATAATGCCATGTCCAAAAATTAGTCAAAACCGCAATGGACATATTTATATACATATATATAAGATATCAGGATAGGGAACAAGGTTTTAGCATGACATTTTAAAAATATTAACCCGGAATGTGTAGCTCTAAAAAGCTTACCTTGCTGAAAAAGCCTCAGTGCATGTTAGTCGCACGAATTAAAGAAATCCAAGAAAGGGCCAAAGCCACGAGGCTCCAACTATTCCAATATATATATATATATATATATATATATATATATATATTGTAAACTATGCACACGGTCATAAATACCCGCACGCCGGCAAATGTGATTTCCAGTATCGATCCTCCCGGGACCTCCACCTTCCACAATGAGCTACACAACCTCCTTCAAGCCCAAATTAAAACCATTTACACATATTTTCTTCCATTAACCAAGGATTAAATTTGGCATTTATGGTTGGTATCATCATACCAAATAAATTTAAGCTTGCAAGCTAATCCCATTATGCCATTCCAAACCAATTAGCCAAATTAACTCCAAAGTTTCAATTTAAAACCAATCCATGGCCGCCAAGGACGTTCAAAACCAATTTGTGTTTCATTAGCCTCTTATGCAATGCAAGGTTTCAAAAGTGAAGTAATTTAGGTATGTATACATGTTTCAAATAAATTTCACGAGTTAGGTTAAGGTTAAAGCCAATTCCAAATCATTAAACTATCAAACTTGGAAACCCATGTTTCTCATTACAATTCCAACACCCATGCATTTAATAAGTTCAAAATCATAAAAATATAGCATAAACAATCAATTCAAAATCATGAGAATTCAATTCATGTAATAACTATTCCAAACCCCTCAACCCATATTCAAAATCCAACAATTAAACCACATGGATAACAATTAAATATATGTTTTTATATAAAATCAATTTAGGGAAGAGATACATGCCTGAAACACACAAGAATTTATAATCAATTTGAAGTTTGGAGTCTAAATGATGAATGCACAGTGAAACCCTTAAATATTCTTGATTTTCTGTTTGAGAGTGTAATAGAAGGATTTGATCTTTATAAACTAATGAGAATATGACTATTTTATGTTTAAAAATTATGAAAAATATGAAAATACCAAAAAACCCTCACCCCAAGTGAATAAAAACAAAACTGTAAAAAAAATTGCCTTGGTGTCACATGCCAATATCGTTATCCTCCATGCCACACCAATATTGCGGAGGATAACCTCTGTGACCCATAAAAAAGTTAAGGCTCACTGCCTCAAAGTTTGAAATTTCCCTAAACCCTTTCTAAAAATTTTGAAACCTTTCCAAATTATTCTTTTAACATCCCAAAACACAATTCGAGTCAAAAATTGATATTACCAAAATGAGAAAGTCAAAGATAAATTGATTGAAATTTTAAGGGGGGTCTTACAAGTTCATATCATGAAGTAGTGTACAAAACTATGGAGTCTCGAATGGTAACCATCTTCAAAACCTTTATTTTTTTTTCTTCTGTGAAGGGTAACAACAATCTCAACAACTACAAACCTGATGGAGAAACGAAAAATCTAAAGGGAGTTTTATGAATGTAGTACAATAATAAGCCATAAGAACTTTATTGAGTATTTCCAATAGATTTACCATCTGTTGTAACAGATGTGTCATCTGTTGGATGAACTCAATCCAGTAGCAGCAAGTTTTTAGTTCTCCAAATAGATGGGCCATCGATTGAAAAAACTCAATCCAAGTTTTGAGTTCTTCTAATAGATGACCAATATGTTGCGATAGATTACTCATCTATTGGAAGAACTCAATAAAAAGGTTATTAATAAAAGAGGGTTATTGAAAAGGTGAAAAGTCATGACCTTTTGATTATTTAATAAGGAAAAATGGTTCCTAAATAATTAATAAGGAAAAAAAATGATAAACATGACTTTTTAGCTATTTAATTTTAATAAGTAATGTAAACAATAAAAAGGTGAAAAGTTAAATTGATTTTTTTAATTTAAATAATCAAAAATTCACTAGTTTGATTTAATCAAACAATTGAGGTTTTTTGCTAATACATTCAATTCTCTATAAATAGGTCTTCCTTACTTATCTCCCTCCACTTTATTTATTTTTTGCATCTTGTTTTGCATAAAAACAACATTACATCTTCAACCACTTCTCTTCCAAAAACAAATTTATTTTTCATCCATTGAGGTATGTTTTATTTTCTTTTTCTAACATGAAAATTATTAACATGTTAAGGTATGTTTTTTTGTTTAACTACCAGTTGTTGGTATATGTTGTATTACATTTGGACTCTTTTCTTTTCTCTAGTATCTTACGTTTTTTGTTCATGCATGTTCTAGATATGAATGATCTGGTTTGGGACATGACATTTGCTGACAGTGTGTGGGAACTTGAAAGGCAGGTTCATGAACTCCGGTGGGATTTGAGTGCCATGAGAGCAAGGGTGCTTCATGATAATCAAAGGTTGAGGGGCCTGCTACTGCCCAATGTATTTCCAATTGACAATAATAATATATAATAATAATAAGGTTATATTTTTTATCATATGAATTTTGTTTTATTTTTATCAAATCTACCTAATGTTGTAAGTGTTTTGTTTGTAATGAATGAAATAATCTATGTTTGACTTTATTTCTTATTTAATTTTCATTCTGTCTATTTTTTTCTTAAGATATTAAGGGGTATAGGTTTGAGCGTTTGGCAGTGAAAAAAACCAATTACTACAAGAAGTTTGGTTTGGTTGAGTCCATATAAAAAATCTCACAAAAAATATATTTGATGAATTTTTCAACGTTAATTTATTGAGTCTATCACTTAAACAATATCACATGAAATCTAAATGAATTGGCATAATTTTGAATCCAATAGCAAGGGTATTGAGTTCTTCCAACAGATGGACCATCTATTGCAACAGAATGATCATCTATTGGAAGAACACAATCAAGTGGCAAGAACTATATTTTGTTGTTCCAACAAATGCCCTATCTGTTGAAACAGATGATCCATTATTGGAAAAATACAATCCAGTAGCAAGGGTTTTGAGTTCTTCCAATAGGTGGCCCATCTGTTGCGATAGATTGGTCATCTGTTCGATGAAAACAATCTAGTGGCAAGAACTGTATTGTGTTCTTCCAGCAGATGGACCATCTGTTGCAACAGTAGGGCCATTTGTTGTAACAGATACGTAATCTACTAAAAATGTTTTTGTAGTCTGTTGTATTTAGTTAATTTTCTGTTACCTTTTATTATTGATGCACAAATAATTATTGGATCATAAATAAAAATAAATTTTATATAATATACACTCCCAACAATGATTTAAAATTATCAAAGTCATAACTAAATCAAGCAACAACACAAGACTATTTACTACAACGATCATGGTGTATTACGATCCGGGCATGTAGTTCGTTTGTGGCTAACATTCTTACATATGGAGCACTTATTTTTTTCTTGATGGAAATAATTTTCTGACTCTATGCCTCCTCTTATATGGCCTTCTTCCCAGTTTGATATTGCTTGGGCCAATATATAGAGGATGTATTAATCTCTCCAAAAACTCAGCAAGAACAACCTAAGAATCTTTAGGAGGCACTAGATTAAAATTCTCACAATATGCCATTATATATCTTTTCACCGAATAATATGGAGACATGTACTTATAGATTTGAGTTCTATATTGTTCACCATATTATGCTCGAAATGCTTCCATAGAATATGGATAAGGAATTTTGTCCTAGTCAAAAACTCTACATGTACACGATCTTCTTTAAAGATCGATCGCGGTAACATTATCACGACTGTCGATACTGAACTTGTAATTTGCTATTTGATGAGCCAATAACTTATTCCTCAAACTGGGGTACTTTGATATTTTTTTCCATTGAAGGAACAAGTCTATTTCTTGAGTTCACAAACTCCATATACCTTTAATGAAATAATTTGGGATACCTCTTATTTATTTCATCAAATAGCGCCACAATGGGAAATTCTCTTTCAACGCCAAGTATTGAAGTCACCAAGTCAGCTATGTTTGATGTCATAATATTATAGCTATACTAAAAAATCACTTAGTAAGACATAAAGTATTACAATAAACTCAAAAAAGACATTAAATTTATAATAATGTACCTATTTGTTGGATAAAATACCCGACTCTATCTCTCAAAATTGACACATTTGAGATATTGTGTTGTCTTGGGTACCATATCCCTTATTTGATTGAAATGGTCAAAAAACTCACCTCTATCATACACTTTAGCTACTCCATAAAAATGATCATTTTTTATACTTCTCATAAATTTTAATGACGAATCTATCAGAACTTAAGTATTTCACAGCCCTTAACCACTACTTGCAGTTCGGATGAGAACATCTAAAACAATACACATTGCACGAATTAATCATCTTATTTAGTTTGAAATCTTTTTCCAAGCAAGCAATATACAAAGAAGTGACTAGTTCATCCTTATTCTTGAATGTCATTCCCTTGTAAAAATCAGTCTCATCATCTTGAAGATTTACCGACTGTATTGATTGAGAAGAATTGCCCATTGTATTGCTCCCAACAACAGGCGTAGGTGTTTGATGATCCTCCTTCTCTTCGTCTGTTTGATGATCCTCCTTCTCTTCGTCTTTACTCTCATAATCATCTGGAATATTCATGTCCAAATCATTCAATTTATCATCAAACATATTTTTCTGTTCTTGTTGTTCTTTTCTACATTTTGGTTCTCATTACACCCTTAAAATTGGCCTAGCTGAATCACTCAGATAAACACACAACCGAATTCGATCGCTTATCTTAAAAGGTAGGACCTTCTGATTTTCAAAGGAACTGTGCATGTAGCTGACAACAACATATTTCAGTTGACAATTTAGTCAATAATAGACGATGATTAAGTTCACAAAATCATCACACAAAATATCACCTTGGACTGTCATCGCTATCGTCTAACATTTCACCCTCCTTCCAACGGCAAATATATCGATTGTTCTTATCGATCCATTCACCATGACAATCCACCCCAGTTGTTATTGATCCTTCCATTAATGGTACCTAAACACATTTGTTTTAAAAGTTAATAATGATATTATCATAAAATTAATAATTATAGTATAGTATTTACAACAAAAAAAAAATATTTATACTACACTATCATTATTAACAAGTGAGTAATTTGTTGTAATAACTAAGTAATTTGTTGCAATAGATGAGTCATTTATCACAACAGATGAGTCACCTATTGGGATTTATATTATAACTCTATAAAACCTAAAGTTGATTCCAACATATCAGTCATCTGTTGTAATATATGAATAATCTATTTCAATAAATGACTATCTGTTGGAATCAACTTCAGGTTATATAGTACTATAATATGAATCCCAATAGATGAGTTATCTATTGAAATATATGAGTACTCTATTACAATAGATGAGTGATCTGTTGTAACAGATGACTCACTTATTGGGATTCATGTTACAGTACTATAGAACTTGAAGCTAATTCTAACAGATGAGTTATCCATTATAAAAGGTGAGTCATCTAATGTAATAAATTACTCACATATTGCAGTAGATGACTCATTTATTGGAATTAGCTTCAGGTTCTATAGTGTTGTAACATGAATCCAAATAGGTGAGTCATCTGTTGCAACAAGTGGATAATCTGTTACAACAAATTACTCACCTGTTGCTCATCTATTGGAATCAACTTCAAGTTCTACTGTAATAGGTGAGTCACATGTTGCAATAGATGACCTATCTGATGGAGTCATGTTATAGCACTATAGATTCTGTAATATAAATTGAACAGATGAGTCATCTATTGAAATGGATGACTCATCCATTGCAATAGATTACTACCTATTGCTAACAAATTGACTCATATATTGGATTCATGTTCAGGTTCTGTCTATTATTGAAAAAAAAATAGTAATAGTGTGCCCAGATTAGAAATTCAACTAAAAATTATAATTCTACTTACCAAAATCACCTAAAAAGTAATGTCCAAGTGATATTACGAACAAAATTTGACCTAAAAATTTGATCAAGTAGAAACAATAGCGGTAACAACAACAACAATGGTCAACAAGAAGAAGAAGAAGATGATGATGAACAAGAAGAGATGATAATTAAGAACAAGATAATGGCGATGAAAAGGAAGACGATGAAAAAAACAACAACAATGGACATTAATAAAAGCAAAGAGAGAGAAAACAACAATAAATGTGAATAGAGAGAAAGCGGAGAAAGAACATTTTTCCCTCTATTTTTAGTTATATTAGGGTTTATATTGGATCAAAGTATAAATTAAAAGACGTGTAATATTCTCAAACTTCTGTAATTCATAATCAAATAGTTGTCACCTACACTCAAATATTAAAACTTAGTCACTTATACACCATTTTAAAAGTTTTTTGTCACGAATAATTCAAAAACCCTTACTAAGGTTCCAACTTTAAAAAATACTAGTATATTAATTAATTTTTCTCCATTGCCCTCCCCTCTAACACGACCTTGAATTAAAAGGAAAAAATAAGTTTCTCAATTAAGTGAGGGTTTTTCAAGTTTTAAAAATTGGGTAAAAGCATAATTTTTTTTAGTTTCTTTTTAAACATTTTTGCTCCAACAACTAAAAAGGTTGTCTCAATAACTATCAAAGTTGTTCGACAATTTTGCAAAGTTGTTCAATAACTGTACAAAATTGTTCGACAACTTTGATAGTTGTTGCGATAACTAATGTAGTTATCGAACAATTATCCCAATAATTTAAGCGACTTTATCTTTTTTAATTTAATAATATTATGGGATCCAGTTGTCTCTTTTTTTCAATTAAAGAATTGGAGGTCTTTCGACTTATTTTTCTCCCCCTCCAACCCCTCCCCTACCCCTCCACACAAAAAAAATCCTTTTCTTCTAAATTTCTCTCAAATGTTTAGAGACTGGAATCAAGTGGCTATATATTTATTTTTTAATTTAAAAAAAAAATCTTTGGAGAATAACCGCAAAATTTTTTGCCGACTTAACGTACAAGTTGCTTCTTCTTCTTAGAATCTCAGTGAGTTGATAAGGTACTTCATTTAAAAGGATCGGTCCAATTAACATGACTGTTGAGTATCGAAAGAGAAACTCATTACTCTCAAATCGAGCTTTGATAAGCATCCTTGCCTCATAGTGACAAAAGCCAAAATTGGGAAGGCCTATAAGGGTTAGTGCTTTCATTTCTTCTCAGGTCATTTTTGTCTCTTTCACATATCAGTGTATGACCATGGAGCCTCGTGGTTAGTGGTTACTAGAAAGTATCTATTCTTTTGAATCTCACTTATTTTCTTTCTGTTATTGCTCCATAAAAATTCTATTTGCTTTGTATACTATTGTATTTTTTATGTAATCGTACTTTGAATGTTTTCGTTCTTGATTCAAGGATTTGATAGAAATAATCTCTCTACCCTCACAAAGGTTTTAATGAGGTTTGCGTATATTTTACCATTTCTTGTCCTAACTTGTGAAATTATATTGGGTCTGTTGGTATTTCTGAACATTATTTGTTGAGAATGACAGTCTTTGAAATTGATTCTAAGTGTTATTTTTTATGAATTTAAGCTTCTACTATGGCTGAAACCTAAAATGTAGCTAGGAGTGAAGGAAAAAGAAGATATTTTGATATATTGGGAAAAACAGTTATAACAAGTACAACTACCTCTATAAATAGAGAAGAAGTTGCATACTACAACTATGTACAACTCAACACAATTAGTGACAGGTTCAAGCTAACCTTCTCTAATCATTGGCTAATCATCACTCTTATAACTAACTAGCCAGCTCACCATCCAATTCACTTCAATACTCCCACTCAAGATGGAGGCTACATCAAGTTAAGCACTCTAAGTTTGTTTAAAATATATATATGTTGACCTCTGCTGAGTCCTTTTGTCAGTATGTCTTCCTGCTATTCTTTAGTCCTAATATAATGTGTTCGCACTGCTCCTTCTTTGATTTTATCTCTCACAAAGTGTCAGTTAATATCTATATGTTTGGTACATTCATGAAAAATTGGATTAGCTGGAATTTGTAGAGAAGCTTTACTATCACAAAATACATCAACTGCTGCATTAACCTTGACTCCCAACTCATTGAATAATCCCAGTAGCCATAAAATTTCAGCTATAACTGTTGCTAAGCTCTTGTATTCTGCTTCAGCAGAACTTTTTGAGGTTGTGTGTTGCTTCTTGGATTTCCAAGATATTAAGGAGATTCCAAATTTGATGACAAAGCCTGATATTAACCTCCTAGTATTGGGACATGAGGCCCAGTCCGCATCACAAAAATAACACAAGGAATTAGTAGAAAAACTGCTCATCATGATCCCTAAACCTGGTTCCTATTTCAAATACTTCACCACCCTTATTATTGCATCCTAAAATGACCTCTTAGGCATTTGTATAAATTGACTAAGGGTCTGCACAACAAACCTAATATCAGGTCTGAACAACTTTCCAACTAAATTTTGGTAAACCTGTTACATCCTCCAAAAGCATATCATTTTGGCTTCCAATACACCCATCATAAGCTGCAGTAGTAAACTTCTGATTCATATCTATAGGTGTGTTTACTTTTTTGGCACTGCCAAGCCCCAAATCAGATATTAATTCAAGAACGTACTTCCTTTGATTCAACAAAATTCCTTTCTTTAATTTCAAGACTTCAATCCATAAGAAAAATTTCATTTCTTCCAAGTCTTTAACCTTGAACCTCCTATGCAGTACTTCTTTTGTCTCTTGTATGAACTCTTTATTGCTGCCTGTGATCAACATGTCCTCTACATAAACCAACACTATCACAATATCATTGTCTTTTCTCTTTGTGAACATAGAATAGTCATACTTACTCTGGCAGTACCCTGCTGCAATCAAAGCTTTAGTCAACTTTATGTTCCATTGCCTTGATGCTTGTTCTAAACCACATAATGATTTTCTTAACATGCGAACTTTGGTCTCCTCCTGCCTTCCAAAACCTTGAGGAAGTGTCATGTAAACTTCCTAATCCAAGTCACCTTGCAAGAAGGCATTATACACATCCATTTGACATAAATCCCATTTTTTGATGCTGCCAAGGATATAATTGATCTAACTGTCACCATCTTTAGTCATAGGAGAGAATGTTTCATGATAATCAAGTCCCTCTCTTTGACTATATCCCTTTACAACCAATCTAGCTTTGTATCTTTCCACTTCTCTATTTGCTTTGAACTTTATTTTGTATACCCATTTGGAACCAATGGAATTCTTTGCCTTTGGAAGTTCAACTATTTCCCAAGTGTGGTTATCTTCTAAGGCTTTGATTTCTTTCTTCATAGCCTCCACCCAATTATGGTCCTTGGAAGCTTCATGGAAATTTTATGGCTCGATTGTCATTGAGAAATTTACTAATACTTTTCTATAACTATCAGTCAACATATGATATATGTAAGACCCCGCTAAATCCTCATCGTCTAAATCTCTTAAACGATACCCAAAGAGTTCCTAGACTTAGAAAATCTAGCTAAGTGTTGGGACTTATTCATTTCTAGAACCTCCAAACTTTGAGGATTTTATTATCAACCTTCTCGGCCTTTGATAGTTGATATTTTAGCTAATTCATGATTAGGAAAGTCAATAGCTATTCCCGAACAATTTTTGATATTTTTGCACCACATTTGGTATCCTATAGTAGTGGACCAATAAAATCTTGTTATGCCGCATTGCCCATCGTGTTGGTCAATTTCGTGCAGGAACTGCCAGTCGAAAGTACTGAGGCTTAGCGCAATTATAGCATGACGCATTGGTATCGCGTCGATACCATCAAAATGCCGAGTCGCCAATTGCGTCGATGCCCGATTTTTTAGCTTTTAAAATCCACATCCAAGGGGCGAAATTTGGTCTTTTTTCCTCCACTCTCTATCAGTCATAACATGAGATTAAGGTCCCCAAATACCAAAATATAGCCTTCTTCTCTAAAGTTCACCAAGAACACTTTCTAGGGTTTCAACCCAAAGTTCTAGAGAACTCACGATTTAATCGTAACTTTTCAAAATTTCTTTAAGAATCGGAATCCCCAGACCAAGGGTATCAAGAATATCCATTCAAAGTTGCAAATAGAGTCACAAAAGCGAGAGTTCATTCAAAGTCCATAATATAAGGTATGCGGGGTTTGAACAAGAATACTTCTTCCGTTCTTGTGCCTAAAGTTTTGATTTTTATTAAAGAATCTCATGTTTTTGCAAGTAGGTTTTGCTCAATTTACTTTACTTTGAGGTTATGAATTTATAAATTGCTCAAGTCTTGAAATTGTATGTTATTTCACTTATTTATGTTTGAATTTGGGAAATTATGTTATGAATTGCACATCCTTACCATGAATTGATGTTTTTGAGTGTTCCCAAGGTTGAAATCAAGATTTAAGCTTTATTATAAAATTATGACTATTTGAGTATATATATATTCTTTAAGTCAAGTATGAATTGTGATGTTTCTTGAAAATAATGTATTATCATGACTTAAACAAGCAAGTACTTTGATTATAAAGAAGGTTGATCTTTGATCCTAAGCTAAGATAGGAATCCACTTTTATCTAAGATTTAAAGCAAAGAGAAGCATAATGAGCTTTTATTACACATTATAGTATTATTTAAAGTGGATTTTCCTAAAAAGTTCTGAGCCTAAGTATGGGAGTAGTATTTATCACCGAATTGGGCTTGATTCCAAGGTTTCATGCCTCAGAACTAGGAGCCACCGTAGGTCTATGATTTTCCCCTAGTGGTCTAAGACAAGTGATCACTAAAGTTAAGATTCTATTCTGATGGCAAGGGTAGAACAGCTGTCCCCATTATGGGCAAGACGTTGGATTCCATTTCAGCTCACATGGTTTATGTCGGTTAGAAGAAACTCCCAAGTTCCCAAAGAGTCCCAAAGTTCCATAATCATAAGTCCTTGAATTCCTAAAGTTTCAAAAGAAGTTCTTTATTCTCCTTAAGATAAAAGTATAAGTTTGAAAGTTATTATTTTAAGATTCTTTTTTGTTTTGCAAGCTTTGATAATAAGAGGAGAATACAAATTTTTAACTAACTATAATGACTCATGAGATTTATATTACATGTTTCATTGTTCATGACTTATAAGATTTATATTTCAAACTTATTCAAGCTATATGAGTCATTCATATTTACATGCATAGTTTCATAAAGAGTAATGATATTGTTTACTTAATGCATACACCCCCATATACTCAGTACATCCTTAAAGTACTGATCTATATATATGTCTATGTGCTACATTATCTCATAATGTAGATTCAGGTGCTCAGTCTCAACAACGATAGTGATCTTCGAGTACCTCTATCTACATCCTTACTGTTGGTGAGTCCTCATAGTTTGAGGGCCTATTTTCCTAATTTTATTCTTTGTAATAGTTAGTTTATTCCTTTCCATTTCAGTACGAGTCAGTTGGAGGTTTGTCCTAATAAATCTCTAGTTCTTAGTAAGTAGAGGCTTGTTGGACTATCGGTTGAAGTTTCTAGATTTTTCAGTATTTTTCTATCTAGATATTGTTTTTTAGTTACTTCAGTTCAAAATGATATAATATAGCATTATTGCTTGGTTTATTCATCCTAAAGTAAGTGTTAGAAGTAGTAGCAGGCTCAAAGGGTTAGCTTAGGGCTACTTGTAGCTTTAAGTACTGTGTGATGCTTTGTGATGAGATTTCAAGGCATTAAAAACTTGGTATCAAAGCCTAAGGTTTAAAGAGTCCTAGGGAGTCTGACAATCCGCGTTACATCAAGTCTTATTCATCAGTGTGTAGTGTGCCATATCTATAAGCAAGAGGCTATAAGACATTTTAGGAAAAATTATCTCTTTCTTTCATAATTCGACGTGCTTACAATTGTCTCTCTTTATTATTAATTTATGCTCTTTTATGATAGAAAATGCCTCCCCAAAGAGCTAATTCCTATAAGAATGATAACCACCAACCTTAGCCTGTTGATCCCCTTAATGGGAATGTGTCTCATGCTGAGTTCTGGATAGTTTTTCAGGCATTAGTCTAGGGGGTCACCGCAAATGTTCAAGCCAATAACGAGGCTACAGTTCTGCATTAGGAAGGAGGTGATTTAGCTGTAGCCAGGATTTGAGATTTTATGAGGAAGAATTTGCCAGAGTTCTATAAGTCGAAAGCAGGTGAGGACCCATAATTATATCTTGATGAGGTGAAGAAGATCACCCATGTTATGTATATTTCTGAGGAAGAGAGTGTAGAATTGGTATCTTATAAGCTGAAAGATATTGCATATGATTGGGTTGTTATGTGAAGGAAGAGTAAAGGGGAGAAAGCAGCTCCTATGACTTGGTAGGTGTTTCAGGATATGTTCTTGGATAAGTTCTTCCCATTTGAGATTAGGGAAATAAAGATAAAGGACTTTATGAAACTGAGGCAAAGATCTTTGACAGTAAATGAGTATTGCCTCAATTTTTACCAGTTATCCAAGTATGCTCCTGATTTTATGGGTGACCCCGTAACCAGTATAAGTAAGTTTATGACTAGTATGTCTGGATCAGTTGTTAAGAAGTGTAGGATTGCTATGCTCAATAGAGAAATAGATCTTTCCAGACTGATGATGCATGCTCAGTAGATTGAGGCAGATAAGATAAAGGAGAGAGATAGAGTAAGAGAAAATAAGAGGGATAGAGCAGAGCAATATGAGTATGGTAAGACTAGATCCCATGGAGGGAACCGGCTGCAGTTTCAGAGCCGTTCGTCTATGCCAGCAGCTTTATTAGCTAGTGCTACCACACCCAGAAATAGGTAAGAGTAGGGGAATAAGTCTTCTATGTCCAGATCCTAGAATAGTGTGAGTAACAGGCCCAGTTATCCCCCAAGTTCTAAGTGTGGTAGAACCCATCCCGATGAGTGTTTGACCTAATAGAGGGGTTGTTTTGGTTATGGTAAGTTAGGCCACTGACTTAGAGAGTATCCACATGCTAGGCAAGGGAACAGAGATGTTCGACCCCAGAATCAGGCTTCCAGTGCACCAACTCCTTTAGCCCATCCAGCCCCTCCCCAGGGTGCTTCATCCAGCACAGCTGGCGGTCAGTGCCAGAATTAATTGTATTCCTTACCATCCCATCAGGAATATGAGGATTCTCTAAATGTTGTTACTAGTATGCTCCGTGTTTTTCACTTTGATGTTTATGTGTTGTTGGACCCTGGGTCAAGTTTCTCTTATGTGAACTCATTAGTTGCTGTGAATTTTAAGATAAATCTTTAAAAGATCTCTGAACCTATCCTAGTTTCTACCCCAGTAGGTGAGCCAGTTATTGCTAAGCAAGTTTATAAAAAGTGTCCTATTACTGTTCTTTATAAGGTCATATTCGCTGATTTGATAGAGTTAGATATGGTCGATTTTGATCTTATTTTGGGTATGGATTGGCTTCATTTTTGTTATGCAGCTATAGACTGTCGTACTCGTGTGGTTAAGTTTCAATTCCTAGATGAGCCAGTCTTTGAGTAGTCCGAAAATTCTGTATCTCCCAAGAGTCATTTTATATCCTATCTTAAAGCTAGAAAGTTGATATCCAAAGCTTGCATCTATTATGTAGCTCGAGTTAAAGACGCTATGTCTGAGACTCCAACTATTCAGTTAGACGCTATGTCTGAGACTCCAACTATTCAATTAGTCAACATAGTTAATGAGTTTCCTGATGTTTTTCTAGAAAATCTCCCAGGGGTACCTTCTTCCTGATACACAACTTATTTCTATCCCTCCATACCATATGGCCTCATAGAACTTAAGGAGTTGAAAGAGCAACTCAAAGATCTTCTAGACAAAGGTTTCATAAGGCCCAGTATTCCTTCTTGGGGCACACCCGTCCTGTTCGTATGAAAGAAAGATGGTTCTTTGTGTATGTGTATTGACTATCATCATCTTAATAAGGTCACAATCAAGAATAAGTACCCTCTTCCTAGAATTGATGACCTATTTGATCAATTGCAAGGTGCAACTTATTTCTCAAAGATAGACCTTAGATCCGGCTATCATCAGCTTAAAGTAAGAGAGTGTTATATTCCAAAGACAGCCTTTTAAACCCGCTATGTTCATTTTGAGTTTTTAGTCATATCTTTCGGGCTAACCAATGCTCCAGCAGCTTTCACGGATCTCATGTATCGAGCATTCAAATAGTATCTAGATATGTTTTTCATAGTATTCATAGATGATATTCTTATGTACTCCCGTAGTGAGGATGACCATGTAGACCATCTTAGAATTGTCCTGCAGACTCTTAGAAATCATTAATTATTCACCAAATTCAGTAAGTGTGAGTGGTTAAGGTCAGTAGCTTTTTTGGGTCATATTATTTCAGCCGAAGGCATTAGAGTTGATCCCCAAAAACTAGAAGCTGTAAGAAATTGTCCTAGACTTGTATCTTCATCAGACATTAGGAGTTTCTTAGGTCTAGCTGGATATTACCGCCATTTTGTCAAAGGTTTCTCTTCTTTACATCTCCCATAAACCGATTGACCCAAAAAAAAGTTAAGTTCCTATGGTTAGATTCGTGTGGGAAGAGTTTTCAGGAGTTGAAGACTCGACTCACTTCAGCCCCTGTATTAACTTTTCCCAATGGTACGGATGGTTTTGTGGTGTATTATGATATCTCTAGAGTTGGCCTGGGTTATGTGTTGATGCAGAGAGGTAAGGTTATAGCCTATGCCTCTAATCAGTTGAAACCACATAAAAAGAATTACCCAACCCATGATCTTGAATTAGCTGCTGTGGTTTTTGCTTTGAAAAGCTGGAGACACTATCTTTATGGTGTTTATGTTGATGTGTTTACTGATCAAAAAAGCCTGCAGTATATGTTTACTCAGAGAGAGTTGAATCTTTAACAAAGAAAATGGTTAGAGTTGCTAAAAGATTATGATATAAGTGTGTTATACATCTGGGCAAGGCCAATATATAGTGGCAGACACCCTTAGTCGATTGTCTATAGGTAGTGTGGCTCATGTGGAGAAGGATAAGAAAGAATTAGCTTGTGAAGATCATCGTTTGGCTAGATTAGGTGTTAGGTTATTTGATTCAGTTGAAGGTAATGTGTGGGTTCAGAGTAGTTCTGAATCCTCCTTAGTTTCAGAAGTAAAGGAGAAGAAAGACATAGATCATAGTTTGGTCAAACTGAATAAGTCAGTTAAGGACCAAAGAGTAGAAGTTTTCTTCCAAGGGGGAGATAGTGTGTTGAGGTTTCAGGGTAGATTGTGTGTTCTTTGTGTTTGTGATTTGAGGCAGAGAATTATGGCTGAAGCACATGGTACGCGATATTTTATTCATCTCGGCACTACCAAGATGTACCACGCCTTATGGGAAATCTATTGGTGGAGTGGTAGGAAGAAGGATATAGCAGAGTTAGTGGAAAAGTGTACAACTTATCAACAAGTTAAGGTAGAGCACTAAAGACCTGGTGGTGCAATGCAAGAATTTGGTATACCCACTTGGAAGTAGGAAGATGTGAATATGGATTTCGTGATTAGTTTACCCCTTTCACATTATCATCATAATTCTATTTGGGTTGTGGTAGATGGGTTAAATAAGTAGTACATTTCCTGCCAGTGCATACATCTTATACAACTGGGGATTATGCTAAGTTGTATATCTGAGAGTTAGTCAGATTGCATGGAGTTCCCTTGTCTATCATCTTAGATAGGGGTACTCCGTTTACTTCTCAGTTTTGGAGAGCTTTTCAGAAGGGTCTTGGTACCCAAGTGCATCTTAGTTTTGCCTTTTATCTATAGACAGATGGTCAGGATGAGAGGACCATCCAGAATCTGAAAAATATGTTGAGGGCATGTGCCCTTGATTTTAAAGAAAGTTGGGATGAGCATTTTCCATTGATTGAATTTACGTATAACAATATTTATCATTCTAGCATTCAGATGGCCTCGTTTGAGGCTCATTATGGGAGGAGATATAGATCACCCATATGTTGATTTGAAGTGGGTGAAGCTGCTATAATTGGACCTGATGCAGTGTTTGAGGCTATGGACAAAGTCAAGATGATTAGTGAGAGATTGAAGAAAAGTCAAATGTAGATGTGAGGGGAAGGGACCTTAAGTTTGAGGTAGGTGATTTGGTGTATTTGAAGATTTCACCTATGAAAAGGGTGAAAAGATTTGTCAAGAAGGGGAAGCTTAGTCCCCTTTATGTTATCCCCTATAAAATTCTAAGCCATGTTGGGAAAGTAGCTTATAAGGTAGAGTTGCCCGCAGATTTGTCAGCTGTTCATCCTGTCTTTCACGTCTTCATGCTTAAGAAGCACATTGGTGATTCCTTTATAGTAGATCCTTCAGAGATCTTAGACATTTAGAACAGTCTTTCATATAAAGAGATTCCAGTTGAGATCCTAGACCATTAGATTCGTAGACTAAGGAATAAAGAAGTTCCTTTGGTCAAAGTTTTATGGCAAAACCAGTCAGTTGAGGGTGCTACTTGGGAAGCAGAAGTAGATATGCCAAGTACCCCCATATCTTCTCCACAAGTTCATATCAAGATGAAGGTACTATTCTTTCTTAATTCATTCTCTTTAACCAAAGATTCAGCTATATAGCTATTCTCATTATGAGTCCATGTATTCTTTAAAGTACTCAAAGTTTATGACGATGTAGAGTCAGTTTAATAAATTCTTTCAGCTGTACATCTTTAGCTTTCCCTATATTCTTAACCTAACTAATGGCATTCGAGGACGAATGTTCCCAAGGGGGAGATATTGTAAGACCCTACAAAATTCTCATCGTCTAAATCCCTTAAACGATGCCCAAAGAGTTCCTAGACTTAGAAAATCTAGCTAAGTGCTGGGACTTAGTCATTTCTAGATCCTCGAAACTTTGAGGATTTTACTACCAACCTTCTCGACCTTTGATAGTTGATATTTTAGCTAATTCATGATCAGGGAAGTCAATAGGTGTTCTCGAACAAGTTTTAGAATTTTCGCACCACGTTTGGTGTCCCAAAATAGTAAACCAACGCGATTTGGTGCTTTGCATCGCCCATCGCATTGGTCAATTTTATTGCAAGAACTGCCAGTCAAAAGTACTGAGGCTTGGCACAATTATGGCGCGACGCGTCAGTATCGCGTCGATGGCATCGACACGCCGCATCACCAATTGCGTTGATGCCCAGTTTTTTAGATTTTAAGATCCGCTTCCAAGAGGGGTAATTTAGTTTTTTACCCCCACCCTCTATCATTCATAACATGGGATTAAGGTCCCCAAATACCAAAATATAGCCTTCTTCTCTAAAGTTCACCAAGAACACTTTCTAGGGTTTCAACCCAAAGCTCAAGAGAACTCAAGATTTAACCATCACTTTTTAAAATTTCTTCAAGAATCAGAATTCCCAGACCAAGGGTATCAAGAATATTCGTTCAAAGTCGCGAATAGAGTCACAAAAGTGAGATTTCATTCAAATTCCATAATATAAGGTATGTGGGATTTTCATTCAAATTCATTCCGTTCTTGTGCTCAAAGTTTTGATTTTTATTAAAGAATTTCATGTTTTTGAAACTAGGTTTTGCCCAATTTACTTTACTTTGAGGTTATGAATTTATAAATTGCTCCTGTCTTGAAATTGCATGTTATTTCACTTATTTATGTTTGAATTTGGGGAATTATTCTACGAATTGCACATCCCTACCATGAATTGATGTTTTTGAGTGTTCCCAAGGTTGAAGTCAAGATTTAAGCTTCATTATGAAATTATGACTATTTGAGTATGTATATATGTTATGAAATTATGACTATTTGAGTATGTATATATGCTTTAAGTCAAGTATGAATTGTGATGTTTCTTGAAAATAATGTATTAGAATGACTTAACAAGCAAGTACTTTGATTATAAAGAAGGTTGAGCTTTGATCCTAAGCTAAGATAGGAATCCACTTTTATCTACGATTTAAAGCAAAGCGAAGCATAGTTAGCTTCCATTACACATTATATTATTATTTAAAGTGGATTTTCTTAAAAAATTTTAAGCCTAAGTATGAGAGTAGTATTTAGCACCGAGTTGGACTTGATTCCAAGATTTTATGCCCCAGAACTACGAGACACCATAGTTTTATGATTTTCCCCTAGTGGGCTAATACAAGTGATCACTAAAGTTAAGGTTCTATTAGATGGAAAAGGTAGAACAACTCTCCTTAATGTGGGTAAGACGTTAGACTCCATGTCAGCTCACAGGGTTTATGTCAGTTAGAAGACACTCCCAAGTTCCTAAAGAGTCCCAAAGTTCCATAATCATAAGTCCTTGAATTCCTAAAGTTTCAAAAGAAGTTCTTTAATCTCCTTAAGATAAAAGAATAAGTATGAAAGTTATTGTTTTAAGATTCTTTTTTGGTTTGCAAGCTTTGAGAATAAGAGGAGAATTCAAATTTTGAACTAACTATAATGACTCACAAGATTTATATTACAAGCCAAGAGTGATGTAACAGTACCTGCCCGATTAATGTGGTTGTCAGGATAATTCTTCTTCTCATTCAACATCTCTTGAATTTGTCTGTACTATTCATCTATGATCCGTGTGCATTCTTACCACATAATTATTGAAGCTGCTCATATTATGCATCTATAGAAGCCTGCATACTTGCACTAGAACCAGGGTTATTTAATGCTCCATGCTTGGTAACATAAGACTTTCTACGCTCAATCATAACATTGTTTGTGGCAAAGGTTATCTTTATTTCAAAATGAGAGTCATAGGATTTACTCTCAAGGTGTGAATTATATGGCTTTCTGTCAGTACTCCTAGAGTAACCTTTTCTTTTGGATTCAACATCATGAGCCTTCTTATGATTATCTAGCTGTGCAGGATGCCCTATCATCCAATAACATTCTTTCTTGGCATGGCCTCCTCTTCCACAGTGATCGCATTTGATGAAAAGTTTCTTACCCTTGTTGGGCTGGCCTCGATTGAACTGTATAGCTAAAGGTTCTCCCTTCCCTCCCAATGCTGGAAAGGGACAAGATCTTTGACTCACATCTTCACTAATTAGAGCATAAGCCCGATTCAGAGAAGGTTCTATAGAGAAGGTTCTACTATTTTTAACAATATTTGTCTTCAAACTTGGTCATATGATTCATTCAATCTGCTGTGAAATTGTACTAATCTTTGCCTCTGCAAATGCTCAGTGTACTCTTTTGATTTCACACAATCATAGCCTAGTGTAGGGACCAAATCATCATACTCAGACCAGATCTCCCTCAATCGAGTGAAATACACAGCTACAGAATCTATGCACTGAGAAATTATGGCAATTTCACGATGCAATTGAAACATACAGACATGGTTCAGTTTATTAAAACACTCTTTCAGTTCCTTCCACACCAGATGCACTCGATGAGTACACAATGCCACTAAGGAGGCTTGCAGAGACTATATTCATGATCCATGAAAGAACGATTGCATTGCAGGTCTCCCAATCTTCATGCAATTTAGTACTAAATTGTTCTCTTCTGCAAGTACCTGTAACAAATCTCAGTTTTCTGTTAGCTTGCAATGCAATCATCATCGAACGATTCCATAACCCATAATTTTCTGATCTAGTTAATTTGATTAGAATTAATACCAATCCTAGTGTGTCGGATGGATGAACATACAGGGGATGAGTATTGCACACGTTTTTGCAGACATTGCAGGTAATTCCTCATGGGAAGCTCAGGTAGATTGCAATTTCGATGCCATTTGGAAATTGCAACTGACAAAACACAACTCTTATTGAGAACTATCATGTGAGTGATCCCAGTCACGTTGCTCATTACTGCTCTAATACCATGTTATTTTCTATGAATTCAAGCTTCTACTATGGCTGAAACTAAAAATTTAGCTAGGAGTAGTGAAAGAAGAAGATATTTTGATATATTGGGAAAAACAGTTACAACAAGTATAACTACATCTATTTATAGAGGTGTAGTTGGATACTACAACTGTGTACAACTTAGCACAATTAGTTACAGGTTCAAGCTAACCTTCTCTAATCATTGGCTAATCATCACTCTTATAACTAACTAGCCAGCTCACCATCCAATTCACTTCAATACTAAGTATAATGCTAATTATTTTTCCATAAGTGCTGGAATTTGGAGTATTGAGCTTAGTGTGAGTATCATATCTAATGTTAAATTTTAAGAAGGGTCTTTAAGGAAAAGGATGATAAGGAAATAAAAATTATCTCCCTTACATTGTTTGAATTAGTATGAGGAAATAACTTTATTGAACAAAAGTGTTTGTCTTTTGAAATGTCTTTTTCAATGCTATTATAAACTCTTACGTTTTTGGATTATAAGCAAGGACTCTCAGAACTCAAAAAAAGTTAGTTTTTGAGATCGTTAAATAACACATGTTGCGTATTGCAGCTTTTTTGTATGCAATTTGATTTTGTAACCTCTATATACAAAATGTATGTGAAGTTATGTTTACAGAACATTGTCTTTGTGTAAGCAACTTAAGTTAGTCAACTCTGAATTCAATATCTTGCATCCTTGTTTGTTTCTCCATCTACTCTATGTCCACATGAGATCCTCTAGATAATTTCAGATTTCTTTAGAGTTAGATTCCTATTTTGGCCTTTTATATATAAATAGATGAATAAGTATTTTAGAAGTTAGTTTCGATATTTTTTTTAAATCTGCCTATTTTAGGAATGTATAAATACCATTTTATCATGAGTGATTTTTTATTTGGATTGAGAAATACAAATACTACTCCCTATTTTGACTGCATCTTGTTGATTTTGATATCTACTTTTCTATTCTATTTAATTCAAACTATAAGTAACCTAGAAAGGCATTAACTACTCTATTTCATTACTCAATTGCATAATGAAATCACTCTAATCCTACATGATTCAAGAACACTGCTTAGAAGGGCATTAACTATCGGTTAATGATCTTAAAAATATGTAACTGAGAAGGGCCATGATGTGTATTATTGAAAGAATGGTTTGGTTAGGAATGTCGTTCAAGTCTTGACACATTTCATATCTAGATCTAGGTGAAACATCTTACTTTGCTCTTGTCATAGCCACCAACAAAATATACAGATCAGAGAATCATCCAGACAAAATAAGAGGAAAAAAGTTTAAAAAAATCAACTGGTACAAAGGTGATCCCGTGGCATGTTCTATATATTGTCATATCAGAAACAACCTTTATACCTCGCATAAGATAAAGGTGGTCTACGTATACCCCACTTTTTTTGAATCACACTAGTGGAATCACTCTAGCATGTTGTTATTTGTTATAGATCTCATCATATTTTTTCAGTTCATATTTCGTGTGTATTTCTTTTTAAACTACGTATAAATTTTAAGAAAAAATGTCCTTACAGGTGCATTAAACTACTGGACTTCGTCATCATATCATTGTAGGTGCACTTCATCAATATACTGCTAACTTGCAATCACGATCAGTGTGATGCAAAAACTAGGCCTATGTACTCCGCCTGAACTTTGCTAATTGCGAGAGCTTACACTAGTAAAATATGAACTTACTTGGTACATCTATTAATTTCACTATACTCAACTTACATGGTATGTGGTTTATATTTCTATCTTTTCTTTAATACATCATGATGGTACCATATCTTTTATCATATTTGTTGGTTATTTGATAAATTGCTTGTTCTTTTCTTGATAAGGCTAAGACTATATTAAACACAAAAGAGACGAACACGCGAATGAAAATATGCTTTATCTTTTCCTGTAATATTTTTGTGAAGACCATTCAAAGAACCAATCTATTGATATGCACGGGAAAACACTTATGAAAAAAAAATCTACTCTTTCTTTTTAGGCACTTAGTGCATGATAGACATAAGTGATTGTAAACTTCACTATTGTATTGGTGCAAGGAAATAATAGCGTCTTAAAACTTTTCATTCTTGAGCATGCATTCCAATCAATAATAACAACGCACCAGTGTAGTCTCATAATGTGGAGTCTGGGGAAGGGGTAAAGTAAATGTATACCTTACGTCTCAATTAAGAATATTTGAAATACAGGTATTTGGCCTGATTAAGACTACTACTTTTGGAGGAAGATTAGGTGTGCTTATTGTAAACTGGCTGAAGAGACAATAGTTTACTGCGACTAACTAGGATGATTATATTTCTTGGAATTTGTCACATGCTCGAGGCAGGTCCAAGGCTGATCATATGTTCAAGATGATTTATGAGGAGGTCCTTCATGCTATATGGATAGAAAGAAATCAGAGAGTGTTTGAGAAATAAAGAAGATCACCACTGGACATTGCCAATGAGCTTGTATTTGCTTGCAGTGCTAAAGATTCACCTAGAATCCAAAATTCGCTCCAACACTGAACCTTCTGAAGTCCTAGGTCTTGAGCTATTTCTTAGTATTGACAATATGTTTGATCTTTTATAGGATAGAGATAAGTTTGTTTTCTTTCTTGTTTTAAATCTAAGACGGCTAGTTGAGTTGTAACTAGGCTGTGGATTTGTAAAGAGTACCTGGTAATTAATAAAATACCTCCCCCCCCCAAAAAAAAGATAATAATAAAGAAACAACAGATGTCATTTGTTTATTGATTGATCATATATAATTATTTCTATTAAATGACACATCAATGATTATTTTTCTCCCCAATTGTATATTTTGTCGAGTTGGCACTGAATTGACATTTTCCTAAGAGTTCGATACTAAAAGAGTGTTTTTAGACCATTGTATCAAAATGACATGTCGAAAGAAATACAATCCAAAATGGAGAAACTTCATTTCGATTATTTTTCTTTTGGGCTTTGCTTCACAAAAAACAAATTGTATCTTCAAGGGACTGCCATTGCATTCTTCAGGTGCAAAAGACGGAATACTCTCAAAAAGTTTCTTCATATAATTCTCTTTTTGAGGAAAAAAATAAATTTTTGAAATAGTTAAATTCCAAAAATAAATAAAGCATAAATTGCTAAATTTTTAGGTTCTTTTATCTTATATATAATAATACTAAAGGAATAAACTCGATGCAAACTAGAGCCACATGATTTTGAATAAATTAAAAAAGAAAAAAGGTCAATAATAACCCCTCAACTTTTCGATTTAGGATGGATATACACTTTGTTAAAAGGTAGTGTACATATATACCCGCCGTTTAATAAATTGTCATATATATCATCACTATTCATTAGATAGTTCATATTTATCTTTTCAAATTACCAAAAAAAATTCAAAATTTGGTTTATTAATTTCAAAAATATCATGTGGCTTTAAAAATTACTTCCCTCATTTTCTTTACTCCTCCGACCCACAACAACTGGAAAAAAATAGTTCCTCTATTACAAACCCGATTCAAGCCCATTTGATGACTAAGTAGAAGAAGATTGAGTTTTCCATTTAGGATGGGTATGGAGCGGTTAAAAACTTGGTGAGGTAATATATTTTAAAAGTATAAATAACATAAATTTCAATTCTATTAAACATATTTACCTTCTCTCCTATCTTCTTAATTAATTTTTTATCTTTCCTAATTAATATACATAATTTAGCAATTATATACATAAGACCCTATGTATATGAAAATCTAATTATGACGTTTTAATAGGAAATTAACTGACCGTCCTTCTATTTAGCACCCCCCTCCAAATGGTATCAGAGCCCAGTAATTCAAAAAATACGAAAGTGAGATATATGTTAGAGTTATTAGAATTTACCTATAAATTATTAAATTAATTATGCGAAGACCATTTAAAAATAGAAAAGGTTTTAGAAAAATTAAAGAATCTTTAATTAGTAATTATTCAGAATATATAAGTCTAAATAAAACAAAAGAAGACACACAAAGATTAGCCTACTTAATTACATTAATATCTAGTATTGAATCAAAATTAATAATCCATTTAAAATCTAGAAGAATGAAACACATACCACCTAATTATGATAAAATTAGATTTAGATATCCGCCAAGATATTATAAATATAATTTAAAATGAATAAAGTACAACAATACAAAGAATTAAAATAAATTATTTCTGAAAAACGTAAAGAATTAAAAATAAGAATAAAAAGACTACATTATAATAT
>NC_061122.1:173414867-173487926 GCF_002878395.1 Capsicum annuum
TTATATATTCTGAATAATTACTAATTAAAGATTCTTTAATTTTTCTAAAAGCTTTTCTATTTTTGAACGGTCTTCGCATAATTAATTTAATAATTTTGTAGGTAAAATTTTTTTCTCTAACTTAAAATTTTTTAACTCTAACTCTAAATCTAATTCTAATATGTATTCCTCTTCCGTACTTTTTAAATTGCTGAGCTCTGATACCATTTGTAGGTAAATTTTTTAACTCTAAATCTAATTTTAACTCTAACATATTTAATGGAGGTGTGAAGAAGACAATGGTGGGTGGGGGTGTTTGGGGGGGGGGGGGGGGGGGGGGGGGGATGGAATAATTTTAAAAAGTAAATAAATATTGAAATTTTTGTAAAAAAGAAGATAAATTATATATCAAATTATTTACGCGTGGCAACTTTTAATTGGTCAATAAAGTCAATTTTGAGCCTTTTACGCGCCTGTTGTGCGTGTACATACGCAGAGGGACAAAATAGTGTATTTGCAATAATTTAAGTAAGATTCGTGGGGTAACAGATTGTAAGTGTAGTTTAGGTGTCTTTTTGAAAAGTCGCCAACATCAGGGGAGACTTTATGTATTTTCTCTTATTTTAAAATATTTTTTAAATATCATTACGATTTTTTGATCTGTTTTCAACAAAGTTAGGTTTCTCGTAATCAAATACTCCGGGAATGAACCCAACTACCAAATTTGTTGGTTTATTATACTCTTACTGAGTTTATCCTAAACTAAAAGAAAGAGAATCATCCATTTACTAAGTATTATGTAATTAGTACTTGAAATAGTGAATTTTGAAAAGAAAAAAGGAAAATCCAAATATACAAACTATATTTTGGTTAAGTAGAAACCCAAAAAATTACTTAATCACAACATGTAACAATTTGTTCATTCGAAATCACCAAATTTTGATAATGCAAAAAAAAAATAAAAAATTACTAACCTCAAAATTGAAAAAATTAGAATGATAAAAAGAGATTATGTTAAAATTGAATGTCATTGAGTTGGAGTCAAACATGATTGATTTCAAACATGGAAACGGACCCTTGATTGTAGGCTTTTTTAAGGGGAAAAAATCTTGAGAGAAAAAGGGAATATGTATGTATATGTACTTTAAGAGAGATAAACTTAAAAAGTGGAATTTATGTAATATGTTTAGGGAGATGAGATTTTTTGTAATATGTGAAACATAAGTTGTGGGTTTGTGTAATTTTTAGATTTTAAAAAGATGTACATGATATTTTTTCAATTAAAAAACTAGGTTTAATTTTTTTTAATTCAATACATATAGATCTTTCAATTAAAAAACTAGGTTTAATATGCACTATTTGTTAGATGGTACGGTGTATATTTACTACTTTTTAATAAGGGATATATTTATCATTCTTCTCAATAAGATATAATTAGTCAGTTTATATATTATGTTAGTCTTTAGAAATTGTGTAGGCAACAAATATGGTAATACCTTAATAATAATGACAAGTGTAAGGTTGTTATTTATAACAAAACTATCATGAACCAATTTCCCAGATCATGATGGCACCTGCTTTGATCCACCAGTAAGTAAGTCAAACCATAGCCTAAAACGGCAAGTAATGGGCTAATATTCAAAATATAGAGAAAAATAAGAATAGAGACGATACACACACACACACACATATATATATATATGTGTATATATATATATACATACACACACATAAGCATACTATACAGAGAGGTAAGAGGACAAAATACCAAAATAGATCCCCTAAGACCTGGTAAGGTCAGTAAAGAGTCACTAAACAAAAAAGAGTACTAGGCAGTGTCAAAATATGAATTACCGTCTCCGAATATATAAAATAAGACTATCTTAAAAGCAGAAGGAGAAGGATAAATTTTGTGCTTTGAAAGATCACCCAATCTCCGATTAGCAGTATAACTCAAGGTCAACGTTAGTGATGGTGACTTGTACTAGGATCCTCATCAGGAAAAAAGATGAAGAAGTGTAGTAAGAGTACCAAAATATAAGTACTCAGTAAGCATCATAGCCCGACTGAGCTCAGTTAATGTAAAACTATAAATAAAGTGTGAGTATATAAACTAAAAGCAGTAAATGAAGGTCAAAATGAAACAATAGTCTATCTTAAGAAAATGCAATAAGCCAAAGATAAATAACTTAAAAGAAGAAGCAAAATACCTAGCTAAACCTAATTGGATCCTCATAAGTCTAAAAGGTGCATACAAGAAGAAATAAATTCAACCGAGCCACCATAAACATAATGGATAAAAATAAAAGTAAAAACTAAAGAAAGAGCCAGATACTACAGTGATGAGCATAAAATGAGTCAAGATATGCATTATACGTATTCTATACTCCTTCTCCATCCATAACCATAAATCTTATTGACCACTCCCAAATTTCCAACCGTATATCAATAATAGTAGAGATAATAAGACTCGAATCAAAACTCATAGAACATAATAATATATAGATGCTGGACTCAAATCCGAACTCACAAATAAAAATAATGTACAGATGCTGAACTTGAACTGAAACTCATAAATAATAAGAATATACAGATGACCATCTCAAATAGAAACTCACAGTAGCAATATCTAAGTGGTATAATTCATCTCAACTCCATCTAGTTGTTATTTCTATTTATAAAGCCAAATCTTTAAGGGATAACCACCTTCTTTGTTATTAAGTTTAAGATCAGGATTTGAGGTCAAAACACTAAGAAGGCAAGGGTATTGAAACTAGAAGTCTTAAGGTAACAACTAAGGCAACCTAATCCCGAATGATAGTCCTGAAGATACTCTATAACCCTACTATGTCAAAAAGGACATTATTCTGCGACAACCTAGCCTAAAAAAGGCGATAAGTCCAAAAACCCAACCTAAGAAAAACATCTAACAAACCTAGGCTAAGGCTTCATAAACCTATCCTGAGGTTCTAATTAGGATAAATCTAAACCTAAGGGATAAGTAATACTAATTTAATGAAAATGGGGTCGAACTCTACCCTAAAAGCACTCTAATCAACTAAAAATTTCTAGAAATCGCTAAATAAATATCTAAACCATAAGAACTCACTTATATCTAGAACAATACCATTCTAATACCTAAGAGTGCAAAGTGTAAAAGGGAGGTAAGCCTAGTATGCCTGGATGTCACTGAAAGCACGTGAAAACATCTAAAATAGAGCGTTTCCCTTTGTAGAAGCCTCTAACTACTTCTTTGCTATAATAATAATATTCTTCACATTAAGACAAGAAAATTGATATCCATATTGCAAATTTATGATCTAGGACAAAATCAAGCTAAAATAGAATAGTGGGGGCCAGTAATGGAATCAAGAATTGAATCTGTCACGAGGTCCCTCTTAACTGAAGGATCACTTGCCCTTGAACTGGACATAAGCTGAGCTCCAAAACTGTCCCAACAAATCAAAGAAACAAGATTAAAGAATAGATAATGAAATCAAATTTAAACCGAGAACTCATGAGATTTCAATGAGAAAATGATCACTAGAACATTTCCAACTCAAACCCAGATCCAATTTATGATCTCTTACAAATTCTCGAGCTCCTATTGCCAACTCTGATGATTTTATACTTAGGCTATAAGCTAAAATAAAGGGAGGTATGATGCCAGTGGTCCTACTTTGAAAATGCAGAAACTCTATAGTTATCACAGGAGCTAACAGAAACTGGCCTCATAAATGAGGTCGGTCCATTGCGATCGTAAAGGAGGATCTTGGACCGGTATTGTTGGCTTCTTTTTTGCAAACATAAAGGTTCGTTCACGAATGGAGTGATCAAGATTACTTGACCTTCAAAATCGCAGAGAGAAAAATCATTGACCTCTGTGAACGTGGCCAAGGCTTCATGAACACAAAGTCCAATTTTGGCCTACACCAGTTGTTGATGCACCAGAAGCTTTGCTAAGTTGGAAAATCTCTAGACAGGTGCTAAAGAATTGTTTGGAATCCTGTGAATGTAAATGAACTATGATTCCCTACCAAAGTCAGCATGGAAACTAATGAAACCATGGAAATTTCCAACAAAGGTCTTTTTGACAAAAAATGGATCCTACACCCAGGGTTTTATTTTTTCCAAAATCCACCCAATAGCCCAAAATGTGCATGAAAGACTCAGGACCTATGCCAAGTATCTATTTAGCCTGAACTCATTATTTTGGAGCTATCTAAACCATTAGAATTAGCATTTGAGGCCTTTTACTTGATGTTTTGGCCACATCCATTTTCTCAATTTCAATGACTCTAAAATAGGGAAACAACTATAAAAAACAACTTTGCGGTAATCGAATTCTCAGTACCATCAAGTTATAAATGACTTTAAGTAGCTATAGAAAAGCTCTAAATACAAGAAATGCACAAAAAAGTGTAAAATAACTTGGAGGGTAATTACAAAATTCACTACTAAAACAACTTTTATCCATAAAAGTAAAGAGTTAAGAAGTACCTGAAGGTTTGAACTGGTGGGGATACCGAGTCCACATATCATGATCGATCTCCTAGGTAACCTCTTTGATTGGATAGTGTCTCCACTAAACCTTAACCATATGAAAATCTCTAGAACACAACCATCTGCCATCTCTAGCTAAGATTGAGACTAACTCTTCGACAAAGATCAACCTATCATCTAACTGAATTGAGTCCCACTGGAGCATGTGAGACTCATCCGAATATATCATCACAACATTAACACATAGAAAGTAGAATAAATAGCTGGAGGTAAGGTTAACTTATAGGTTACCTCTCCAACTCTCCAAAGGATCTCAAATATCTTGATATACCTGGCACTGAGCTTGCCCCTCTTTCCAAACTCCATCATTCCTTTCAAGGGCGATACTTTAAGGAAGACATAATCACCAACTCCAAATCTCAATACATGAAGTCTACAATCGTCCTAACTCTTTTACCTTCTCTTGGTTGCTCGCAGCCTATTCTGAATGACTTGAACTCTATTTAATGACTCTCTAAGAAAGCTAGCACCTAGTGGCCTAGCCTCTGAAGCCTCAAACTAACCAACTAACGATCGATACTGCCTATCATATAATGCCTTAAATAGTCGCTATTATTTAAGGCAAACTCTACTAACACTGAGAAATGCTACCACTGACCTCCAAAGTCAAAGACATATGCTTGGAGCATATCCTCTAAAACATGAACATTCAACTATGAATGTCCATCGATTTGGGAATAAAAATCATTCTAAGATCGACCTGGGTACCCAAATCCTCCTAAAATACCCTTTAAAAGCTAGAGGTGAATTAAGAACCTCTATAAAAAATAATATACATGATCACTCTATGAAGATGAATCACAACTCAAGAATAAATTTGAGCAAAATTCTCTGCACCGTAGAAATACTAAATAGGAAGTAAATGAGTAGACTTGGTCAACCAATCTATGACTATTTAAACCATGATAAGTACAAGGCAAACCACCCACAAAGTCTATAGGAAACTAGTCCCATTTCCACTCAGGAATAGGTAGCCTTTAAAGTAAATCACCTGGTCTCAAATATTCCGCTTCCATTTACTGATAACGCAAATACCAAGCCACAACATTTTCTATATCGCTCCTCATACTACTCAACTAGTAATGCTTCCTCAAATATCTATACAAATAAAAAATTTAGATCTATAAGCCTTCTCAACAATCAACTGAACCAAACCCCTTAACCTTGAAACACAAATATGACCATTGAATCTTAATATACCCTATGTATCTAAGGTAGCCCTCCTAGACTTACCCCTTCACACCTGATCTCAAATACCACACAACTTACTATCCTCAAACTGCTGATCTTGAATCTTCTCTAATAAGGTATATATGGCCTTACACAAGAAAGAATCCTCATGGGATTTGAAATATCATGTCGAATTAATCTATTACCTAAGGACTAGATATCTAAGGTTAGCAATCACTCCAAAAATGAAAAATGTCGAATATCCCCTGACTCACTCCTTCCAGCTCAAGGCATCTACTACCATATTTACCTTGTTGGGATGGTATAGAATAAAGAAATCATAGTCCTTCAACAACTCAATCCACCTATGATTTCTCAAATTAAGGTCTTTTTGAGTAATATTATACTAAAAACTATGGTGGTCAGTAAATACAAGTAATGCCTCCAAATGTTTAGTTCAAAAACTACTACCGCTAACTCTATGTTAGCGTTAGGCCATAGATTCCTGATTTTTTGGCAAGTCATTCTTAGGTGAAGATTTGGGTAAAGTTTCACCATGTGTTTGACTGTAGTATTAGGGAAACATATTTTACTTTTAAAAGTTATAAAACATGGAATTTGGCCTAAATACTAGTTTTTCTAGTATTTAGGAATTTGAATTATTGGTCAAAAATATTTGCCAAATAATGGAAAAGTGTATGTCCAAACACTACCAATTTTTTCCCCATAACCTACTTGGGAAATTTATGGCCAAATTGGCCCTAATTCATGAGTGAGGTAGTTGCTCATTCTCCTTTAGCTGTCTCAAAACATATGATATCTCGACCCTACTACATCAGAACACAATTAGAACTAACACCCGAAGCACCATAATATATATTAAACCCCTTGCTCTAAACTGGAAGAGTTAAAATAAGAGCTGAAGTAAGCAATTCCTTAAGCTTCAAAAAGCTTGTCTCACACTTGCCAGATCACTAAAATAGAACCTCCCATCTACACAATCTAGTCATAGGCGCTGTAATAGAGGCGAATCACTTAATGAACCATCTATAGTAGCCTACCAACCCAATAAAGTTGTGAGCCTCAATCAAAGTTGCAGGCCTAGCCCGATCACGAATGGCCTTAATCTTTGTTGGGTCTACCATAATCCCATCCTTAGTCATTACATTCCCCAAGAATGCTACATACTTGATGTTCTCTCAAAGTATATCACATAATTCTCCAATATTGCTTGTGCTCCTCCCTACTCTTTAAGTACACAAGGATGTCATCAATAAACACGATTATGAAGGAGTCCAAATCAGGCCTGAATACATAATTCATCAAGTCTATGAACGTTGCTGGGACATTGGTCAACCCAAAAGATATCACCAAGAACTCTTAATGGTCGTAGCGAGTCCTAAAGGTTATATTAGGGATGTACTCCACCCAAATCCTCAATTAATGGTAGACAAATTTCAAGTCAATCTTAGAAAACATAATATCACCTTGTAACTGGTCAAATATATCATCAATATAAGATATAAGATACTTATTATTCACTGTCACCTTATTCAATTTCTTGTAATCAATACACATATGCATTAAATAATTCTTCATTTTCACAAACAGAATTGAAGCACCCCATGGAGATATGCTAGGTCTAATAAACCTATTACCCTGAAGATCCTAAAGTTGAATATTTAAATACTTTTTCTAGGTAGGATCCATTCAAAAAGGTGCAATAGAAATAGGTCAGGTGCCTAATTCAAGATCAATAGCATGGTCTATATCACACTCAAGAGAAAATCCAAGTAGGTTGGTAGGAATAGAATTAGAAAACTCAAGGACTATAGGAATAGAGTCAAACGAGGGACTCTCAATACTAACATCATAAACACATACTAGATAAGCCATACAACCCCTTGATAGCAGTATCCTAATCCTAATATAAGAAATAATCCCCATCGATATGTGACTATAAGCGCCCTATAACAAAAATGGAGGTATGCCAGGCATGGCTAAGGCAATAATATTGATAAGAAAATCCAAGACCGCATGATAGGGGAATAGCCAGTGTATGCCTATAATTATATCAAGAGCCACCATGTCTAGTACAATAATATCAACCCAAGTTTCATACACCTGAATAGTCATAATACGAGATCTATATACCTAATCCACTACTAAAGAATCACCCACAGGAGTAGCTACAGACGTAGGCACATATGGTGGCTCCCAAGACAACCCCAAACAAGATGCACAATAAGTAGACACATAAGAATATGTAGATACTAGATCAAATAGCATAGAAGTTTGTTGGTGGCAAATTGAGATCGTACCTGTAATAACAACATCCAAAGCTTCAATGTCCTACCTACTAATAGCAATATTTAGATGACCCTCCTAACTCTAGACTGGGTACCTACCCAACTAACTTCCTTACTTATCAAAGGACCTTCACAAGAACCTTGGGAACCATCTCTGTGATTCTGTGCACTATCCCTAGCCTGAGGCGGTACTAATCTAATCGGCAAAACACTTTTATAAAAGGCTCAATTATCCCATAATGAGGGAACTTTCAAATGAAATAACCAGAAACCTTATACTTATAGCATGGCCCAGGCACTATAACTTGATGAAAAGGTCTAGCTAACCCTAAATGGTCACCTCATCTTGAAGACCCCATTTGAATACCCTTCAATGACTGACTACCACTTTACTCGATGAAGTCACTATAACTAGTTTGACCCTCATCTAATCTAAAGTGCTTATTAAATGGTCCTACTAGACTAACCCTCATGCTAATATGGTTGCTGATGTAGATATTGGCCTTAAAAACCTCTTCTTATAAATTGAGCACCACCATAACTCCCAATGTAGTTGCCCTAGTGATGAAGCCTTTTATTATTTCCCCCATAGGCCTCATGATGCAAACCATCCATGGTATAAACATAATTAGTAATATCAATAAAAGATCTATCTACAACTACTAGACTCTAAGTGTCCATATGAAGTGGAAGTCTCAATCCTCTAATGAAACATTGTATATTCTCATACTTAGTGGGTAGAATCATAGTGGAAGGTATGGATAACTTGTGAAATCTTTCCTCATACTCTGCCAATGACATAGAGCCCTGTTATAACCCTGTGAACTTATCCCTTAAGTGCTCACATATGATGCAAGGCACATATTTCTCCAAAAAAGCCTCGAATAGTTAAGTACACATCATAGAAGGATATCCAGCTGTCCTATAATCAAGATATCACCTCCACTACCTCACTGCTCCACCTAACATCTTCTACTCCTCAAAACTAATGGCTAGCTGAGTTGTTGCTTGTTCTACTACTGGTGCTAGTAGAGCCTCTACTCTGGGAGATGTAATTACAGGATGCGCTCCTATACCAAGTCCACCCTAGGATACCCCTTGAGTAGATGTCTAGGCCCCATCCATTAACTATCCACCAACCTTACCCAATAACTGTACTAAGCCATCACGGAGAACTAATGAATAGATGCATCCAGGTAGATCCTAAGCTCCACTCTAGGCCACTAGCTTTTGTGGTGGTAGTCCTCTATCACGACCTAATTTCTCTAGTCATAATGAAACCTAGTTTAACCCACCAGTAGTTCAGCCAAATGATAGCCCAGAATGACTATTAACGGGTTAACATGTGGAAAATAGAGGAAAATAAGAATAAAAGATGACAATAATAAGCAATAAGAGGACAATATATATAAATACATACATACATATACATAGGCATACTATGAAAGAGAGGTAAGAGGAAAAAATATCAAAATTGATCTCTAGACTTAGTAAGGTTAGTACAAGAGCCACTAAACAAAAAAAGATTACTAGATAGTTTCTAATTATACATTATAGTCTTAGAATATACAAAATAAACTACCATAAAAGCATAAGGAGAAGGATCAACTTTGAACTCTAAAAGCTTCACCCAATCTTTAATCAACAACACAACTCGAGGTCAACATTAATGGCGGTGACTAGTACTAGGATCTGCATCAGGGAAAAAAACATAGATGTGTAGTATGAGTACCAAAACATGAGTAATCAGTAGGCCTCATAAGTCAAGTGAGATTAGTACAGTAGCAGTATAAATAAAGTGTGAAAGATAGTAAATGAGGGTCGTCATTACTAAAATAATAGACTATCATAAATAAACACGGCAAGAACAAAATTAATAACTTAAAAATAAAGGCAAAATGCCTAGCTATAACCTAACTAGACCCATATAAGACTAGAAAGTCCACACATGGAGAAATAATCCCAACTGAGCCCCCATAATCACTGTAGGTACAAATAAAAGTAAAACTAAAGCAAGAACTACATATTATAGTGATGAACATAAAATGAGTCAAGATGTCTGATATGCATACCGTATACTCCTTACTAGCCATACCCATAAATCTTACTAGTCCCCATAAAATTCCGAACCCCGGATCTATAATAGTAAAGATAATAATTGTCAACCTCAAACAGAAACTCATAAATAACATTAATATACAAATGTCAAACTCAAATCAAAGATCATAAATAATAACAATGTACAAATGTCGGACTTGAATCAAAATTGATAAATAATAACAACATATAGATGCCTGACTCGAACTAAAACTCATAATTTAAGCATTAAGTAGCAATATCTTAGTGATATAATTTATCTCAAGTTTATCTAGTTGTTATTTCCATTTTTAAAGTCAAATCCTTAAAGGATAACCAATTTCTATTTTTAAGTTCCAGATCGTGATTTGAGGGTCAAAGTAATAACAAGACAAGGGTATCAAGCTAATGGGCTTAAGGTAATGACTAAGGCAACTAAATCCCAAATGACAGTCTCCTGAAGATACTCTTTAACCACACTAGGTCAAAAAGGATATTATTCTACAACCACCTATCTTAAAAAAGGTGATAACCCAACCAAAGAAAAGCACCAAATTAAACAAAGAGTAAGGCATCATAAACCCATCTTGAGGCTCTAACTATGCTAAGTATAAACATAAGGAGTAAGCAATACTAATTTAAGAGAAACAGGGTCAACTCTACCCTAAAAGCCCTCTAATCGACTAAATATATCCAAAAATAACTAAATAAATATTTGAACCATAAGAACCTACCCAAATCTAGCACAATTCCAATCTAATATCATAATTAGGCAAAGTGTAAAAGATAGGTAAACCTATCCAACCTGGACGTTACTGAAAACACGTAAAAACCTCTATAATAGAGCTTTTCCTTCTTAAGAGGTCTCTATCCATTGCCACACTATAAAAACAAATACAAAAAAATACTCATATTGTGAATTTATTCTCCCATTCATAAATCAAGCTAAAATCAAGTAATGAGGCCCATTGACAGAATTAAGAATATAATCAGGCACTAGGTCTCTCTCAGTTCAAGAATCACTTTCCCGGAAATTAGGTGTAATCCAAGCTCCAAATAGTCCTAACAAAAGAAAAAAAGAAAAAATAGAGAATTAAATTGAATTTAAATTGACAACTTATGAGAAAATGTTCACTAGAAAGTTTCCAATTCAACCCAGCTCCAACTTACGATCCATCACTAATTCCCAAGCTCCTACTACCAGCTTGGTAAGTTTATACATAGAATACAATGTGAAAACAAATGAAGGAACTGTATACACTGTAAAGGGTCCTTCTTCATAAATGTGGGACCCTTGTCTCTATACAGTAGATTATCGAGATTGAGCTTCATGAATAAGGACTGTCCATTACGGTCATGAAGAAGGATGCTGGACAGGCCAAGTCGGCTTCCTTTTGCAAATACAAATGCTAGCTCGCAATGAGAAGGTCAAGATTCCTTGATGTTTTGATCACAGTCATAGCTTAGTAAATGTGAAGACCAAAATCCTTGACCTTTTTAAACATGGCCAAGGCCTCAAAAATTCAATGCCTTATTTTTTGCCTACGCTAGGTGTTGATGCAACAACAATAACTTTGTTAAGTTAGAAAAGCTCCAGATGGGTCCTCAAAATTCATTTAGAATCCCATAAATGAAAATGAACCATGCTATCCTACTAAATTTGGGATTCTAGACTCAATGAAATCATCAAAGTTTTTAATAGAGATCGTTTCAACAAAATATGGACCCCACACCCAAGGTTTTATTTTTGCTCAAATCTATCTAATTACCCAAATGAGTCCGAAAGCCTCAAAACTCAGAACAAGGCCCCCCAACCTAAAGTCAATATTCTTGAGTTAATGGAACCATCAAAATTAGAATCCAAGGCTGTTCACCTGAATTTTTTTCCTAAGACCATTTTCTTAACTTCAATAGCTCCATAATAGGGAAATAACTATAAAGACTAAATAAACTATCCAGTAATCAAACTATTAGTCTCAGCCAGTCATAAATAAACTCAAAAAGTTATAGGACAGCTCTAAACAAAAAAAGCACAAAACAACAAAAAATGACCTAGAGGGTCATTATAAAACTATCCAAAATTACTTACTTTAATGGATATCAAAATTATCAAGAGCATAATTAGAATTATTTTCGCTATAACTTTAACACCAGCATGGAAATGAGTTCAAAATTTTGGCAAGTATAACATTGTGAGTTCAAAATTTTGGTAAGTACAACATTTAATTTTTTGAACATATTTTGTTTAAACAGTGGCAAACTGCCAAAAATAAAATTGAAATAGGGTTCGCTATAGACTAGGTGAACCGCTTAATTTGTTTTTTTAAAAAAATTTCATGTAAGAATGTCAATATTTGACGTTAAATAAAATCTATATATGTTGTTTACCCAGTATCTAGAGAAGATTTAGAATGGTACCCACTTTCAAAACGTAATTCATTCCATACCCACTTAATTTTTTCTAGGATTAGGGTTTTAAAAAGGAGAAAAGCGGGGTAGAATTGTGGGACTATGGCCCTCTTAACATTTTAAAAGATTGAGATAAAATACAAGTTTATAAGAATATAACAAAGTCCCTTTTATATTTATTAAATATTTTACCCTTTTTAAATTCATTTAATAATCCAACTATTTTTCCTCTCCTTTTAAATCTTTCTTCTCCCAATTTTAATGAAATCATAAAGGAGTTTAAGCATTTTTATCCATTCTTTCTCCCCAAGTCAAAATCTCTTATCTTCTGTTTCTTAAGTAAGTTTAATTTTCCTCCCCAATCAGTTTTAGTTCCATTTTACTTATTTTTTATTTATGTTTTACCATAGTGATTCTTGGATTTTTGTGAAAAAAATATTATTGTTGATTAAATTAGTCAAAAGCTAAGAGTTTTTAGTTCGTGTTCTTGATTCGCATCTTTAATTGTATTTTGCCTTGGCTAATGTCTAGAAAACTTTTGAAATTTTACGTTTATACTGTATCTCAATTTGTATTTTTTTTACTAAATTTGATCAACTTTAATGGTGTTCTAGTTGTTGTCTTTCACATTCTCTATTTCTAAAATAACTGCTACTTTATTTGCATGTTTGATTTTAGCACTTTTGTGTTTTTGTTAATTGACAATGAAATATTTAATTATTATTGTAGATTGTAAATTATGGCTAAAGCTAGAAAAGCCATTAAAGGGTCTACTTCTATTTTTAGTAGTAAGAAATGAATAGTCAAAAGAGTTTCCAAATTTTAAAAGAAAAAAATACTAGTTGAGTCAGAGTAAAAAATAGAAAGTATGACTGAGATTGAGAGATACGAGGGCAGTAGTGCCCATGAGAGTGAGAACATTGAGTCCAGTGAAAGGTAAAGTGATGATCATGATGCTGATGAGAGAGATAACCATAGTGGAGAGTGGGATGATGATGATCCCTATCCTTGCCAAATTATGCAAGTGATCATATCTCTATTGAGTTGTATGACCTAGCCTTATGTATGGATAAGCTAGGATCTTTTCAAGTGAAGATATTGTTGCTCCCAAGTGCACACTTAAGTGTGCGTGGTCCACCATGTACTTAAATGGCCTTTAAAAACCAAGTATTGATCCCACAAGGACTTGTGCTCAACAACTATCCTATTCTAGTCTCACTACTAAGATTAAACAAGTGCTAATGTGATAACTAAAGTTTTTAAATTGAAAACTAAAAGTAAATGTAAACAATATGTTAATGTAAGGTTCTTGAATAATAATGGGGAGAAACCCAAGGTTAAGGCACTACGGACAATCCTACTTAGCTATATAACTTGGTTTAGTTAATTTTGTTGATTCACGGGGTTTATAACATGGTTACAATCTTTTGAAACTTTAATCAACTAACTAAATTAGCCTTGCAACTACATCATTGAGCGAAGATGCAAGTACTAAGTTAAACATATTTGTCTTTCTTCTCGTATATGAACCAAATAAGGAAATTATGTATATTCCTATCCTAAACACAAATAATAATTTAAATCCCTTGAATGATTACTATCCCATCCCATATATCCCACATTCTATTCTATTTTTCCTCTTTTTAGACTCACAATAGAAATATGCATTTATCCTAAGGGTCACAAATTCGTAGAATAGTTAAAACAAGGATACATGAACAACTAACAATGATAATAACATAAACCAACTTAGTTATAAACAAAAGTACTCAAGTTTTTTCCTTAACCCTAGATGAGGGTGTTAGGCACTCTTGGAATTAAAAAGAATCAAAGTTAATAAATTCATGTAAAAATCCAATAGTAAATTATAATACCCTCAAAATTTCCATCATTTTATTTTTGAACTTTTCGTATTCAAAATATTGATTTTTCACTTGAATCATGTTCAAGGATGTTATAAGGGTGTTTAAGAAAGGTTTTAAAATTTTCAAAAAGGGTTTGGGGATATTTTAGGACCTCGACGCCGTAGGGGTCCACAATATCAATATGCCATGGTGGTTTAACCTCTGAGTTTTCATCGTGTCACAGAGTCTACCCTTCGCAATATTAGTGTGGCATGGAAAAAAGTCTCTGTTATATTGGCATCCCATGCTAAGGTATAATTTTCGTATCATTTTTAATTTTCTCACTTGGGGTGAGGGGATTTTGGGTCTTTTCACCCTTGTACAATTCTTAAACATAAAATAAGCATAGTTACTTCAATTTTTAAGGATCAAATTAATCTCTTTCAGTCTCAAACTCAAAACCCAGGAAAACTCAAGGGTTTCATAGAGAATTCACCATCTGGTCTCTAAGCTTTGGATTGATTGTAAATTTTTATGTGTTTAAGGAATGTATATCTTTCCTAAATTTATTTTATGCAAAAGCATGTATTTAATTATTATCCATGTGATTTAATTGTTGGATTTTAAATATGGGTTGAGGGGTTTGGAATGGTTATTAAATGAATTAAACCTCCGAGGTTTTGAATGGATTATTTATGCTTTATCCTCATGATATTGAACTAAATGAATGAATGGGTGTGGGAATTGGAATGAAGAACATGAGTTTCCCTAAATTTTATAGTTCAATGGTTTAGACTTGTCTTTAACCTTAACCCAACTTGTGAAATTGGTTTGAAACATGGAACATACACAAATTAATTCACTTTTGAAACCTTGCATTGTATAAAAGATTAATAGAACATAAGTGATTTTTTTGAAAGGCCTCAAAGGCCATGGATTGATTTTAAATTGGAGCTTGGGAGTCAAATAGGAGTTGTGGAGTCCCCCAACTTAGATGGCCAGATGGGGGTCATGGATTCCCCCGTCTTACACTGATTAACTTACAGGATAAATTGGTATGACAATACCAAACTGATAACGCCTTGATAAATGTCTCCTTGGTAAAATGGATGGATTTATGTGCAAGTGATTTAATTAGGCTTAAATCGGGTTTATGTAGCTCATCGTGAAAGGTGGAGGTCTCGGGAGGACTGCTATAGGAAACCACATTTGCCAGCGTAGGTGTCTTCATGACTGTGTGCATAGTTCACACTTGATATATATTTGTACCTTAGATTAGTGTGGGGTCATGAATTCATTGGATTTTATTTGGACTTTTTTTATTTATATGGCTAACACATAGTAGGGCTTTTTTGGTGGGGAAAGCCGGACCCATATAGCCCATGGGTATTTCTAGGATGGTTAGAGCTACATAGTCTAGGTTAATGGTTTTAAATCTCATACTTAAACATTGACCCTTGTCCCGACATCTTATATATATATATATGAATGTGTACATATGGTTTTTTAATGATTTTAGATTGATTTGATTATGACATTAGCGCTCACCTCGCTAACCGTCTAAGGACGCTATATTGTTTCATAATGTAGGTTTTAAAGACACTTCTTTTACTACAGTGCAATATTAGATATATTATCACATGTGACGAGTAGCTATGAAATAGTGAGCCTCTATCCTCCGAAAGGCCTTATTATTTCCATCTTTTTTTATTTTAATTTAGTAATTTTAGATTCATATTGGTAATGGTCGGGGGTATGTCCCAACTTAGTTGTTATTCTAGTTTAGAGGATTTCATGGACAGATATGGGTTGATTGGTTATTGATTAACGTTTAGATTTCATAAAGTTATCTATTCGTCTTTTATAACTATCTTGATTGGCTTTCACATTACTATTGTTAATTATTATTATTCTCTTGAGATTGGGTTAAGGAGCTCGTCTCCAGTATATGGTGGACTTGAGATACCCATCATGTCCAAGACTTGATTTGGGTCATGACAATCTTGGTAACATAGCACGGTTTAGAGTTATTGGGTTTCCATAAAGTCGTGTCGAGTAGAGTCCTTTTTATGGGCATGTAGCACCCCACTCTCATAAGGATGAGGCTACAAGGCATTTAGGAATATTTTCCTTTCTTGTGTTCTATTTTTGGGCTATAGAGTCTAGTGTTATGAGACTTCTCTAACTCCTAGCTTCCTCACATTTTAGATTATGTCTCTTTAAAGATCTAATGTTTGTTGAAACTCCACTGGGAACTCTATCCTACTTAAGGAAAATGTAGAGGGGACTCGCCCTATATATGGAGTACAGACTCGATCTAAGGTCCTTGCTCTAGATTGTACCACCTATCATGGAGTTCCACCAGTTCCTACTAGTGCTCCTAGAGTATTCCAGACTGATGATACTCATGCCTCAGCTCTATAGGGTGGCATCTCTAATGTTGAGTTCCATTGGTCCATCTATTTTCTTACTTAATTGGTGACCTTTTAGTCCCATTAGTCAGATCATGTTAGCACTGTTGCTCCTAATTATTAGGTCACTAGATGTAATACCCCATACTTCTACCAGCTTAAATCCATACTAAGAATGTCAAAGACTAGTTTCAAAGATGAATCCACTTTTATACATGTGGTATTTTAAAGATTTTTACTTTTTTCCATTTGGGAAATTCAATAAGCTTTCCATCGATACAAAATTTGCCCAAATCCGACACCCGAGTGAAGAGTTAGAGCCTTTTTAGTGAGACAATGTATGACCTGAGCCATCAACGCGTCGCGGAGCCATCTTAAATGGCAATTGTCAATTCCAGTGTTTCATTATGATAGTGGCAATCACGCGAAACTTCCAGGTCTCAAACAAGGTGGCAATGCAATATCTTTGTGTCACGCTACCATGCAGATTCCTAATTATCCAGTTCCAATAACTTGGCGCGATAGTGGCGCATCGTGCCAAGGATGAAAATCAGGAAGTTTTCACAAGAATTAAAATACGTGTCCTAGGGTTAAAAGGGTCAATTTCTCTACCCTATATAAGCTCAAAAACACAGATTTGAACCTTCATTACACCAAAATATACTCTATTCTCTCAAAATTCTCTCAAGAACTCATTAGGGTTTTTTTTATAGAAGATTCAAGTTCAAGAATTTCCTTCGTCAATCTTCATGTATTTACGAACCAAGGTATGCATAGTGTTCATTTATGGACTCCTTTCATTCATGAAGCCTAAGAATCTCTTTTCTAAGTTCAAGTTTATGGATTTCCTTATGAATTTCATGTTAGGTTTGTTTTGTTTATGCTGAGAATGATCAATTGAATTCAAATCTATGTTGGGTGATCAATGTTAGGTGAAATTGATTTGTTTAGATGTATATTCATGTGAACCTATGATTAAACCCTAGGATGATGAAATTTTATGTTGAATAATGATGTTTAATTGTTGTATAATGTTGTCTATATATATTATGCCTACCATGTGTTTGATTAAGTGCCTATATGAAGGAAAAGTTCCTAACTATCATGATATTATGAAATCCCCATTTATGTACGAGTTTATGCATATCACATGTTTGATGAAGTGCTTCAATATATGAATTATGGATTGTGTTGTTGGTCATGTGTTCAAGTAAGCCATGCTATGTTAGTTTCTTTCCATTGAGTCCTGGGGATACTTGTACCCAACAATTTAGCTGTGTTCCTAGAGCCATGTCAGATTTTCAAGATAATTTTAGTCAATCCATGATTAGTAGAATTCAATCAGTCTCATAAATCAGGAAATCTTAGTAAATTCAATATCCATCAGGTCAGTTCTACTCATTAATCTTAGTAATCTCAGTAACCATAGTATTCCTAGTAATCTTAGTAACTTTAGTACTCTTATTCAGTCCTCGAAACTCAATACATTCCGTCAGTCAATGAAATTCAGTAAACTCAGTTTAGCTCTGCTAAACAATACCATTAGTATCATCTCAGTTTAGATGATTACATCATTTCAGTTAATCAGTTCAGTGTCTTTTAGATGGGAGTAGAATTCAGCACCGAGCAAGCCTAGGGATGGGGACTCACCCGCTAGGTAGGACTGAGATCCCTAGAAGAAATCCCTAAGTTTTAGAACAATGTAGCCAGCATAGGTATGTGATGTGACCTATTAGATAGGATTGACATACTCAGGGATCACCCATTAGCACATTTAAAAGTATAGGACTGATCCCAGGGGTCACCCGCTAGATTAGGACTGACTCTACAGCAGTTGTCTTTACCAGTGGTGTGGTACTGACACCCTTCCAACTAGGGTTATAGGTTGGACCCCAGTTAGCTTAATATGGGGCATGTCGGTTAGATGATTACTTCCCATGGTTTTAGTTTTTAGTCTTAGCCTCAGTCTCAGTAATAGAACTCAGATAATTCTATAGATTTCAAGACTGTCAGATACAGTCACACAAATACAGTACGGAACTTATCTAGTTTCTTTAGATTCAGGACTATCAGATATAGTCACTCATGTTATCAGTTATATCATCTAGCAGAACTTATGTTATCAGTATTTCAGCTTCAGGACTATCAGATACAGTCAACCAGACCAGTTCTTCATAATCAGAACTGTCAGACACAGTTATTCATGTACCAGTAACATAGTATTAGTCCCTCAATTATTTAGTATTTCATTATTTGTCAACTCAAATGTCAGTAAATCCATGTTATTAGTAAACTCAATAATCAGAACTCAATATTTAGTCATATCACGATGTTAGATAGAATTACGTATGTATGTATGTAATCTCACATTCATGTTAGTCAATCAGTTACTATTGTTTATGCATATGAACCTATTGCTTTCAGTCTACCTCAATTGCGTACCAGTACATTCAAAGTACTGACGTATTTGTGCTATGGTTTCTTATACCATAGGTTTAGAAGCACAAGCTCCAGAGAACCAGTAGTATCCTAGTTCGGCGATCCAAGTTAGCAGTGAGTCCTCATCCTTCGAGGACATGATAATTTCATTACTAATTCAATTTTTAGTTTATTTTAGTATCGGAGTTAGTTAGGGACATATCCTATCAACTCCTTATTCAGACAGTTTAGAGGCTTTCAGACAATAGCATGTTAGACAGTTATTTCAGATTTTCTTTGGTATTGTTATACCATTTTCAGACATTGTTTATCAAATGTTCATTAGTTTTTGAACACTATGGACATTCAATTCATGTGTTTGCATTTTATGGTATATTATGCAGTATACAAGTACAGATATTAGTTATGGGTTAGCTTGCAGTCCTTCGGGGTCATAAGTACCATGTATCATTGCGGGTATCAGATTTGGGGCTTTACAAACTTGGTATCAGAGCCTAAGGTTCAAGAGTGTCCTAGGAAGTCTAAAATCCGCATTTAGTAGAGTCTGGTACATGGGTGTGTTGTGCATCACACTTATGTGCAGAAGGCTATGAGATGTCTTAGGAACAGTTTCCCTTCTTTCAGTATTCATGTCATGCTAGTGAGCATAGGATCAAAGTTCAACTTTTAGTCTAACCTATTTCTCTCTTTCTTCTATAGATCATGCCTTTTAAAAGAAGAAATGGGAATCAGTCAGCCGCTCAGCCTGAAGAACCTTTGGGAAAACATGTTTCTCATACAGAGTTCAGGGATGCATTCACTACTCTTAATCAGTTAGTTGCTACTCAGAATAAATGACCAGCTATCATTCCGACCAACCTAGTGGCCAATTCAGCTGTAGCTAGGATTCGGGACTTCACTCGAATAAACCCTCCATCCTGTCTAATGAGGACCCTCAAAAGTTCCTAGATTAGGTATAAAAGGTGACTAATATAATGGAGGTGACTACTGTTGAGAGTGCTGAGCTAGTTGCATATTAGTTGCAGGATGTGGCTCATACTTTGTTCAAGTAGTGGAAGTAATAAAGGGGAGATAATACAGGGCCTATAGAATGGGATAAATTTGTCACTGCATTCTTAGAGAGGTTCTTTCCCCTAGATCTTAGAGAAGCTATAATGTTTGAATTCATCAATCTCAGATAGGGCAACATGACGGTGAAAACGTATTTTCTTATGTTTACTCAATTAGCCAGATATGCCCCTTATATAGTTGTAGACAGTAGGGCCAAGATGAGTAAGTTTGTGTCAGGGGTGAATGATAGCATGGTAAATAAGTGCAGATCCACCGTGCTAAATAGTGACATGACTTTAGCTAGACTTATGACCTATGCTCAGTAGATAGAAGAGCAAAAGATTAAGGTGAAGGAAAAGATGAATAAGAGAGCATGGACAAGTACTTTCAGCTTTGCTTAGCCTAAGTCAGAGGGTGGTAGCCGTTCCCAGTATAGTGATAAGTTTTCAGTCCCAACCCTATCTTCATCTAGTGCACTAGTACCCAAGTTTTGGAATGACAGTCGTGATGGGTGGCCAGGTTCTGAGGCCCAAGGTAGTAAGAACAGAAGTCTTACCTATCCGCTTTGCGAAGAGTATGGTAAGAATCACCTAGGTGTATGTAGAGTAGGAAGTAAGGTCTATTATGGATGTGGTAAGCCAGGCCATAGGCTGGGCTAATATAGAGTAAAGGCTCAGAAGGGAAAAAATTTATTCCAGTAAGGTGTCACTTCTAATACCACCAGTGGTCAGCGTCAGAACAGGTTTTATGCTCATCAGACTCTCCATGATGAAGAAAATTCCCAAAGCATAGATTCGGGTCCGTTGTAGGTCCTTCATACTCATGATATGTATTGTTAGACCTCTTGCTCTCATTTTAGCTTAAGATTTTTCAGCATAAGTTAGTCAGTAAAACTAGCAATTTTGTTTAACTGTCAGACAATCAAATTCCCATGGTTTGTTTTCCAACTTTCCATTTAGTCATACTATCCTAAGTTTCATGAATAAGACTGGTTCAAGGTAGCACATCCTGGTGATTATGAGTTTAGCTCAATTTCGATGTCAAGTCTCAGTTTCAAATCCGAGGTATTCTGTCATGAATCAGTTGGTAGATGCCCTGTGCATCGCCCCAGTATCTTAGTAAGGTGAGCGTACTTAGAGGGACGTAGTGTCCCAAGGGGGAGATACCCCATTATTCCTCAATGCTCTCATGTCTTAAATTCAGTTTCTCTTCATATAACGAATCCAGTTTGGAGTAGTGGGTACCTATAGGTTGACCCCCAGACTACGATATAAGTAGTAAGCCATGTATTCAAGGTATTCAGTTCAGATCATGATATTTAGCTCATGTATCACGTTCCAAACCCAATTACGCTCTTGTGTTTACACTCATGCATATTTAGTAATTAAGCTCAGACTCAGCCCAAGGTAGTATCTTTTCGTAAGCTTATCCGTTTCACGTTCAGATTTCCGTTACAAATGTGGTATTCAATTTCATGCTCAGTTTTTATTTCAAACTTGGTATTTTTAACCTTACATATTCATTCGCATGTTCATGAGTCAATTCAGTCATTTATTCACGCATCAAATATGTGTGATCAGCTTATCAGTACTCTCAGTCATGCAGTCATACATCAGCTCATTCATAAAATCATGCATCAAATATGCATGCTCAGTATGAATCTTAGTAATATCAGTCAGGTAGTCATGTTTTAGTATGTACTCCAGCTTATCATTTATTCTATCTCAATCAGTTTCATTCGAGGACGAATGTTCCCAAGGGGAAGATATTGTAATACCCCGTACTTCTACCAGCTTAAATCCATCCCAAGAATGTCAAAGACTAGTTTCAAAGATGAATCCATTTTTATACATGTGGTATTTTCAAGATTTCTACTTTTTTCCATTTGGGAAATTCAATAAGCATGCCATCGATACCAAATTTGACCAAATTAGACACCCAGGTGAAGAGTAAGAGCCTTTTTAGTGAGATAGTGTATCACTAAGCCATCAGTGTATCGTGGAGCCAGCTTAAATGGCCATTGTCAATTTCCAGTGTTTCTTCGCGATAGTGGCGTATCGCGCTAAAATTCCAGGTCTCAAACAAGGTGGCAACTCGATATCTCTGCATCGCACCACCAGATTCCCAATTGTCCAGTTCCAGTGACTTGGTGCGCTAGTGGCGCATCGCGCCCAGGATGAAAATTTAGAAATTTTCACAAGAATTAAAATACGTGTCCTAGGGTTAAAAGGGTCAATTTCTCTACCCTATATAAGCTCAAAAACACGGATTTGAGACTCCATTACGCCAAAATATACTCTATTCTCTCAAAATCCTCTCAAGAACTCATTAGGGTTTTTCATAGAAGATTCAAGTTCAAGAATTTCCTTCGTCAATCTTCATGTATTTATGAACCAAGGTATGTATATTGTTTATTCATGGACTCCTTTCATCCATAAAGCCCAAGAATCTCTTTTCTAAGTTCAAGTTTATGGATTTCTTTATGAATTTCTTGTTGGGTTTGTTTTGTTTATCCTGAGAATGATCAATTGAATTCAAATCCATGTTGGGTGATCAATGTTTGGTGGAATTGATTTTTATAGATGTATATTAATGTGAACCTATGATTAAACCCTAGGATGAGGAAATTTGATATTGAATCGTGATGTTTAATTGTTGTATAATGTTGTCTACATATATTATGCCTACCATGTGTTTGATTAAGTGCCTATATGAAGGAAGAGTGCCCAACTAGAATGATATTATGAAATCCCAATTTATGTACAAGTTTATGCATATCACATGTTTGATGAAGTGCTTCAATATATGAATTGTGAATTGTGTTGTTGGTCATGTGTTCAAGTAAGCAATGCTATGTCAGTTTCTTTCCATCGAGTCCTAGGGGTACTTGTACCCTACAATTGAGCTGTGTGCCTAAAGCCATATCAAATTTTCATGATAATCTTAGTCAAGCCATGATCAGTAGAATTTAATTAGTCTCCTGACTCAGGAAATCTTAGTAAATTTAGTATCCATCAGATCAGTCCTACTTAGTAATCTCAGTAATCTCAGTAACCAAAGTATTCCTAGTAATCTCAGTAACTTTAGTACTCTCAGTCAGTCCTCAGAACTCAATACATTCCGTTAGTCAATGAAACTTAGTAAAAGTAGTTTAGCTCTACTAAACAATACCATTAGTATCAGCTCAATTTAGATAATCACTTTAGTTTAGTTAATCAGTTTAGTTTCTTTCAGATGGGATTAGGATTCAGTACCGAGCGAGCCTAGGGATGGGGACTCACCCGCTAGGTAGGACTGTGATCCCTAGAAGAAATCCCTAAGTTTTAGAACTACATATCTACTGTAGGTACGAGATATCACCCGTTAGATAAGACTGACATACTCAGGGGTCACCCGTTAGCACATTTAAAGTATAGGACTGATCCGAGGGGTCACCCACTAGATTAGGACTGACTCCACAGTAGTTGTCTTTACCAGTGGCACGGTACTGACATCCTTTCAACTAGAGTTATAGGTTTGACCACAGTTAGCTTAGTATGGGGCTTATCGGTTAGATGATTACATTCCATAATTTCAGTTTTCAGTCTTAGTCTCAGTCTCAGTAATAGAACTCAGATAGTTCTATAGATTTTAGGACTGTCAGATACAGTCACTCAGATACAGTACGGAACCCAGCTAGTTCCATCATATTCAGGACTGTCAGATATAGTCACTTATGTTATTAGTTATATAAGTTATCAGAACTTATGTTATTAGTATTTCAGCTTCAGGACTGTCAGATAGAGTCAACCAGACTAGTTTTTCATAATCAGAACTGTCAAACACAGTTATTCATGTACCAGTAACATAGTACTAGTCCCTTGATTATTCAGTATTTCATTATTCATCAACTCAGATGTTAGTACATCCATGTTATTAGTAAACTCAGTAGTAAGAACTCAATATTCAGTCCTATCACGATGTCAGATACAATTACATATGCATGCATGCATGTATTCTCATGTTTATGTTAGTTAGTCAGTTACTATTGTTCATGTATATGAACCTATTGCATTTAGTCTACCTCACTTGTGTACTAGTATATTCAAAGTGTTGACGTATTTACGCGATAGTGTCTTATACCATAGGTTTAGAAGCACGAGCTCCATTGAACCAGTAGCATCCCAGTTCAGTGATTCGAGTTAGCAGTGAGTCCTCATCCTTCGGGGACATGATAATTTCATTACTTATTCAGGTTTTAGCTTATTTCAGTAGTCGGAGTTAGTTGGGGACATATCCCATCAACTTCTTATTCAGACAGTTTAGAGTCTTTCAGACTATAGCATGTTAGACAGTTATTTTAGATTTTCTTTGGTATTGTTATACCATTTTTAGATATTGTTTATCATATATTTATTATATTTTGAACATTATGCCCATTAAGTTTATGTTTTTGCATTTTATGGTATATTATGCAGTATATAGGTACAAATATCAGTCATAGGTTGGCTTGCGGTCCTTCGAGGTCATAAGTACCATGTAGCATTCTGGGTATAAGATTTGGGGCTTTACAAACTTGTTATCAGAGCCTAAGGTTCAACAGTGTCCTTGGAAGTCTAAAAGTCGTATCTAATAGAGTTTTGTACATGGGTGTGTTTTGCATCACACTTATGTGCAGACGGCTAGGAGATATTTTAGGAATAGTTTCCCTTCTTTTAGTATTTATGTTATGCCAGTGAGCATATGCTCAAATTTAAACTCTCAGCCTAATCCATTTCTCCCTTTCTTCTTCAGAATATGCCTCCAAAAAGAAGAAACGAGAATCAATCAGCTCCTCAGCCTGAAGAACCTTTGGGTGAACATGTTTCTCATGCAGAGTTCAGGACTACATTCACTACTCTTGCTTAGTTAGTTTTTGCTTAGAATGAATGACCAGCGGTCGTTTTGACAAACCTAGTTGCCAATTCAGCTACAGCCAGGATTCGGGACTTCACCCGAATGAACCCTCCATCCATTCTTGGGTCTAAGTCAGATTAAGACACTCAGGAATTCCTAGATTAGTTTTAAAAGATGATTGATATCATGGTGGTGACTTCTGTTAAGAGTGCTGAGCTAGCTGTATATTTATTGCAGGATGTGGCTCATACTTTGTTCAAGCAGTGAAAGTCAAAAACGAGAGAAAATGTAGGGCGTATAGAATGGGATGAATTTTTCACTATATTCTTAGAGAGGTTCTTTCCCCTAGAGCTTAGAGAAGCTATAGTGTTTGAATTCAACAACCTCAGACAGGGCAACATGACGCTGAAATAGTATTCTCTTATGTTTACTTAATCAGCCAGATATGCCTCTCATATAGTTGTAGACAGTAGGGATAATATGAGTAAGTTTGTGTCAGGGGTGAATGATAGCATGGTAAATGAGTGCAGATTCGCCATGCTGAATAGTGACATGACTTTAGCCCGTCTTATGATTGATGCTCAGCAAATAGAAGAGCAAAAGATTAAGGTAAAGGAAAAGCAGAATAAGAGGGCATGGACAGGTAGTTTCAGCTTTGCTTAGCCTAAGTCAGAGGGTGGTAGCCATTCTTAGTGTAGTCATAAATTTTCAGTCCCATCCCCATCATCAGCTAGTACACCAGTACCCAAGTTCAAGAATGACAGTTATGATAGTTTGCTAGGCTCTGAGGCCCAGGGTAGTGAGAACAGGAGTCTTACCTATCTGCTTTGTAAATAGTGTAGTAAGAATCACCTAGGTGTATGTAGAATAGGCAGTGAGGTCTATTGTGGATGTGGAAATCCAGGCCACAGGCTGCGGTAACATAGAGTAAAGGCTCAGAAGGGAAAACATTCATGCCAGCAGGGCGTCACTTTCAGTACCACTAGTGGTCAGCGTCAGAACAGGTTTTATGCTCTTCAGACTTGCCATGATCAAGGAAATTCCCCCAATATAGATTCAGGTACGTTATAGGTACTTCATACTTATGGTATGCATTGTTAGACCTCTTGCTCTCATTTTGGATTAAGATTTTTTAGCATGAGTTAGTTAGTAAAACTAGCAATTTTGTTTAGCAGTCAGACATTCAAATTCCTATAGTTTTTTTTCCAATTTTACAGTTAGTCATACTATCCTAAGTTCGTGAATAAGACCGGTTCAAGGTAACATATCCTGGTGATTGTGAGTTCAGCTCAATTTTGGTGTCATGTGTCATTTTTGAATAGCAGGTATTCAGTCATGAATCAGTCGGTAGATGCCCAGTGCATCGCCCCAGTATCTCAGTAAGGTGAGCTTTCTTAGAGGGATGTAGTGTCCCAAGGGGAGATACCCTGTTATTCCTCAATGCTCTCATGTCTTAAATTCAGTTTGTCTTCACATAACGAATCCAGTTTAGAGTAGTGGGTACCCATAGGTTGACCCCCAAACTTCGATCTCAGCAGTAAGCCATGTATTCAAGGTATTCAGTTCAGATCACAATATTCAGCTCATGTCACATTCCAGACTCAATTACGCTCTTATGTTTCCTCTCATGCATATTTAGTAATAAATTTTAGAGTCAGCCCAAGGTAGTATCTTTTCTTAAGCTTATCTAGTTTCATGTTTAAATTTCAGTTACAACTGTGGTATTCAATTCCATGCTCTATTTTTATTTCAAACTTGGTATTTTTACCCTTACATGTTCAGTTTCACATTTATGAGTCAGTTCAGTCATATATTCATGCAACAAATATGTGTGATCAGCTCATCAATACTCTCAGTCATGCAATCATATGTCAGCTCAGTCATAAAATCATGGATCAGATATGCATTCTGAGTATGAATCTTAGTAATATTAGTCAGGCAGTCATGTTTCAGTTGTTCATGTTCAATATGTACTCCAGCTTACCTTTTCTCTCATCTCAATTAGTCTTATTCGAGGATAAATGTTCTCAAGGGGAGATATTATAATACCCCATACTTCTACCAGCTTAAATCCATCCCAAGAATGTCAAAGACTAGTTTTAAAGATAAATCCACTTTTATACATGTGAAATTTTAAAGATTTTCACTTTTTGTCATTTGTGAAATTTAATAAGCTTTCCATCAATACAAAATTTGCCTAAATCGGACAACCAGGGGAAGAGTTAGAGCCTTTTTAGTGAGACAATGTATCACCTGAGCAATCAGCATGCTGTGGAGCCAGCTTAAATGGCAATTGTCAATTTCCAGTGTAGCTCGGTGATAGTGGCACATCGCGGCAAACTTATAGGTCTCAAACAAGGTGTCAATGCGATATCTCCGCATCGCGCCACTATGCAGATTCCCAATTATTTAGTTCCAGTGACTTGGCGTGATAGTGGCGCGTCGTGCTAAGGATACAAATCAGGAAATTTTCACAAGAATTAAAATGCAAGTCCTAGGGTTAAATGGGCCAATTTCTCTACCCTATATAAGCTTAAAAACATGGATTCGAGCCTCTATTACACCAAAATATACTTTATTCTCTCAAAATCCTCTCAAGAACTCATTAGGGTTTTTCATAAAAGATTCAAGTTCAAGAATTTCCTTTGTCTTCATGTATTTACGAACCAAGGTATGCATAGTGTTCATTCATGGACTCCTTTCATCCATGAAGCCCAAGAATCTCTTTTCTAAGTTCAAGTTTATGGATTTCTTTATGAATTTCATGTTGGGTTTGTTTTGTTTATGCTGAGAATGATCAATTGAATTCAAATCCATGTTGGGTGATCAATGTTTGGTGGAATTGATTTTTATAGATGTATATTATTGTGAACCTATGATTAAACCCTAGGATGAGGAAATTTGATATTGAATCGTGATGTTTAACTGTTGTATAATGTTGTCTACATATATTATGCCTACCATGTGTTTGATTAAGTGCCTATATGAAGGAAAAGTGCCCAACTAGCATGATATTATCTAATCCCCATTTATGTACAAGCTTATAATATCACATGTTTGATGAAGTGCTTTAATATATGAATTATGAATTGTGTTGTTGGTCATGTGTTCAAGTAAGCCATGTTATGTCAGTTTCTTTCCATTGAGTCCTGGGGGTACTTGTATCCAACAATTTAGCTGTGTGCCTAGAGCCATGTCAGATTTTCACGATAATCTTAGTCAAGCCATGATCAGTAGAATTAAATCAGTCTCATGACTCAGGAAATCTCAGTAAATTCAGTATCCATCAGATTAGTCCAACTTAGTAATCTCAGTAATCTCAGTAACCATAGTATTCCTAGTAATCTCAGTAACTATAGTACTCTCAGTAAGTCCTCAAAACTCAATACATTCCATTAGTCAACTAAACTCAGTAAACTCAATTTAGCTTTGCTAAACAATAACATTAGTATCAGCTCAGTTCAGTGTCTTTCAGATGGGAGTTTGATTCAGCACCGAGCGAACCTAGGGATAGGGACTCACCTGCTAGATAGGATTGAGATCCCTAGAATAAATCCCTAAGTTCTAGAACTTCATAGCCAGCGTAGGTACGAGATGTCACCCGTTAGATAGGACTGTCATACTCAGGGTATAACATGTTAGAGAGTTATTTCATATTTGTTTTGGTATTGTTATACCATTTTAATACATTATTTATCAGATGTTCATTAGGTTTTGATCCTTATGGCCATTCAGTTCATGTTTCTACATTTTATGGTATATTATGCAGTATACAGGTACAAATATCAGTCATGGGTTAGCTTGCTGTCCTTCGAGGTCATAAGTATCATATAGCATTTTGGGTATTAGATTTGGGGCGTTACAAACTTGGTATCAGAGCCTAAGGTTCAACAGTGTCCTAGGAAGTCTAAAAGCCACATCTAGTAGAGTCTTGTACATGGGTGTGTTTTCCTTCACACTTATGTGCAGGAGGCTATGACATGTTTTAGGAACAGTTTCCCTTTTTTCAGTATTCATGTCATGCCAGTGAGCATAGGCTTAAAGTTAAACTCTCATTCTAATCTGTTTCTCACTTTCTTCTACAGAACATGCCTCCTAATAGAAGAAATGGGAATCAGTCAGTCCCTCAGCCCGAAGAACCTTTGGGAGAACATATTTATCATGCAGAGTTTAGGGCTGCATTCACTACTCTTGCTCAGTTAGTTGCTGCTCAGAAAGAACGACTAACTATTGTTCTATCCAACCTACTGGCCAATTCTGCTGTAGCCAAGATTTGGGACTTCACCCGAATGGACCCTCTAACCTATCTTGGGTCTAAGTCAGATGAGGTTCCTCAGGAATTCCTAGATTAGGTTCAATGGTTGACTAATATCATGGGGGTGACTACTTTTGAGAGTGCTGAGCTAGCTGCATATTAGTTGCAGGATGTGGATCATAATTTGTTCAAGTAGTGAAAGTTAAAAAGTGGGGATAATGCAGGGCCTATAGAATGGGATGAATTTGTCACTGCATTCTTAGAGAGGTTCTTTCCCCTAGAGCTTAGAGAATCTATAGTGTTTGAAATCATCAATATTAGCCAGGGAAACATGACAGTGAAAGATTATTCTCTTATGTTTACTCAATTAGCCAGATATGCCCCTCATGTGGTTGCACACAGTATGGCCAAGATGAGTAAGTTTGTGTCAGGGGTGAATGATAGCATGGTAAATGAGTGCAGATCCGCCATGCTGAATAGTGACATGACTTTAGCTAGACTTATGACCCATGCTCAGCAGATAGAAGAGCAAAAGATTAAGGTAAAGAAAAAGAATAATAAGTGGGCATGGACAAGTAGTTTTATCTTTGCTTAGCCTAAGTCAGAGGGTAGTAGCCGTTATCAGTATAGTCATAAGTTTTCATTCCTAGCCGTATCTTCATCTAGTGCACCAGTACCCAAGTTCAGGAATGACAGTCGTGATGGTTTGCTAGGCTCTGAGGCCTAGGGTAGTGAGAACAAGAGTCTTACCTATCCACTTTGCAAAAAGTGTGGTAAGAATCACCTATGTGTATGAACATCAGGCAGTGAGCTCTATTATGGATGTGGTTAGATAGGCCACAGGCTGTGGTAATATAGAGTAAAGGGCCAGAAGGGCAAAAATTTGCACCAGCAGGGCTTCACTTCCAGTACCACTACTGATCAGGCGTCAGAATAGGTTTTATGCTCTTCAGAATCACCATGATCAAGGAAATCCCCCTAGCATAGATTTGGGTATGTTATAGGTACTTTGTACTCATGATATGCATTCTTAGACCTCTTGCTCTCATTTTAGCTTAAGATTTTTCAGCATGAGTTAGTCAGTAAAACTAGCAATTTCATTTAGCCGTCAGACAGTCAAATTCCTATGGTTTGTTTTCCAACTTTCCATTTAGTCATACTATCCTAAGTTCATGAATAAGACCAGTTCAAGGTAACACATCCTGGTGATTGTGAGTTCAGCTCAATTTCGGTGTCATGTCTCAGTTTTGAATCCCAGGTATTCAGTTATGAATCAGTCGGTAGATGCCCTGTGCATCGCCCCAGTATCTCATAAGGTGAGCATTATTAGAGGGACTTAGTGTCCCATGGAGCAGATACCCTATTATTCCTTAATGCTCTCATGTCTTAAATTCAGTTTCTCTTCGCATAACGAATCCAGTTTGGAGTAGTGGCTACCCATAGGTTGACCCCAAACTCCGATCTCAGCATTAAGCCACGTATTTAAGGTATTCGGTTCAGATCATGATATTCAGCTCATGTATCACGTTCCAGACCCAATTACTCTTTTATATTTCTGCTCATGCATATTTATTAATTAACCTTAGACTCAACCAAAGGTAGTATGTTTTCTCAAGCTTATCCAGTTTTATGTTCAGATTTTAGTTACAAATGTGGTATTCAAACTTAGTATTTTTACCCTTACAAGTTCAGTCGCATGTTCATGAGTTAGTTTAGTCATGTATTCACGCTTTAGATATGCGTGATTAGCTTATTAGTACTCTCAGTCATGTAGTATTATGTTAGCTCATTAATAAAATCATGCATCAGATATGCATGCTCAGTATGAATCTCAGTAATATCTGTCAGGTAGTCATGTTTCAGTTGTTCATTTTCAGTATGTACTCAATCTTATTGTTTGTCCCATCTCAATCAGTCTCATTTGAGGATGAATGTTCCCAAGGGGGAGATATTATAATACCCCATACTTCTACCAGCTTATATCCACCCCTAGAATGTCAAAGAATAGTTTCAAAGATGAATCCACTTTTATACATGTGGTATTTTAAAGATTTTCACTTTTTTTCATTTGAAAAATTCAATAAGCTTTCCATCGATACTATATTCGCCCAATCCTACACTCGGGTGAAGATTTAGAGCCTTTTTAGTGAGATAGTGTATCACCAGATCTATCAGCACATTGCGGAGCCAGCTTAAATGGCAATTGTTAATTTTCAGTGTTGCTCCGCAATAGTGATGCATCGCGCCAAGCTTTCAGGTCTCAAACAAGGTGGCAACGTGATATCTCTGTGTCGCGCCACCATGTAGAATCTCAATCGTCCAATTCCAATGACTTGGTGTGATAGTGGCGTGTCGCGCCAAGGATGAAAATTGGAAAATTTTCACAAGAATTAAAATACGTGTCCTAGGGTCAAAAGGGTCAATTTCCCTACTCTATATAAGATCAAAAACACGAATTTGAGCCTCCATTACATGAAAATATATTCTCTTAAAATCCTCTCAAGAACTCATTAGGGTTATTCATAGAAGATTCAAGTTCAAAAATTTTCTCCGTCAATCTTTGTGTATTTATGAATCAAGGTATGCATAGTGTTCATTCACGGACTCGTTTCATCCATGAAGCCCAAGAATCTATTTTCTAAGTTCAAGTTTATGGATTTCATTATGAATTTCATGTTGGGTCTTGTTTATGCTGAGAATGATCAATTGAAATCAAATCCATGTTGGGTGATCAATGTTAGATGGAATTGATTTGAATATATGTATATTCACGTGAACCTATGATTAAACCCTAGGATGATGAAATTTGATGTTGAATCATGATGTTTAATTGTTGTATAATGTTTTCTACATATGTTATGCCTACCATCTGTTTGATTTAAGTGCCTATATGAAGGAAAAGTTCCCAACTAGCATGATATTATGAAATTCCCATTTATATACAAGTTTATGCATATCACATGTTTGTTAAAGTGCTTCAATATATGAATTATGAATTGGGTTGTTGGTCATGTTCTCAAGTAAGCCATGCTATGTCAGTTTCTTTCCATCGAGTCCTGGGGGTACTTGTACTCGACAATTTAGCTGTGTTCCTAGAGCCATGTCAGGTTTTCACAAAAATCTCAGTCAAGCCATGATTAGTAGAATTTAGTTAGTCTCATGACTCAAGAAATCTCAGTAAATTCAGAATCCATAAGATTAGTCCAACTCAGTAATCTCAGTAATCTTAGTAATGGTAGTATTCCTAGTAATCTCAGTAACTTTAGTACTCTCAGTCAGTCCTTAGAACTCAATACATTTTATCAGTCAAAGGAATTCATTAAACTCAGTTTAGCTCCGCTAAATAATACCATTAGTATCAGCTATGTTCAGATGATCACTTTAGTTCAGTTAATCAGTTCAATGTCTTTCAGATAGGAGTAGGATTTTGCACTAAGCGAGCCTAGGGATGGGGACTCACCCGCTAGATAAAATTGAGATCCCTTGAAGAAATCCCTATGTTCGAAATCTATATAGCCAATGTAGGTACGAGATGTTACCCATTAGATAAGACTGACATACTCAGGGATCACCCGTTAGCATATTTAAATGTATAGGATAGATCCCAGGGGTCACCCGCTAGATTAGGACTGACTCCACAACAGTTGTCTTTGCCTGTGACATGGTACTGACACCATTAAAACTAGGGTTACAGGTTGGACCCCAGTTAGATTAGTATGAGGCATATCGGTTAGATGATTACTTCCCACAGTCTCAGTATCAGTAATAGAACTCAGATAGTTCTACAGATTTTAAGTCTGTCAGGTACAACCACTTAAATATAGTACGAAACTCAGTTCCATCAGATTTAGGACTGTCAAATACAGTCACTCATGTTATCAGTTATATCAGTTATCAGAACTTATGTTATCAGTATTTTAGCTTCAGGACTGTTAGATACAGTGAACCAAACTAGTTCTTCATAATTAGAACTATCAGACACAGTTATTCATGTACCAGTAACATAGTATAAGTCCCTCGATTATTTAGTATTTTCATTATTCATGAACTCAGATGTCAGTAAATCTATGTTATTAGTAAACTCAGTAGTAAGAACTCAATATTCAGTAATATCACGATGTTAGATATAGTTACATATTCATGCATGTATTCTCATGCTCATGTTAGTCAATCAGTTACTATTGTTTATGCATATGAACCTATTGTATTTAGTCTACCTCACTTTCATACCAGTACATTCAAAGTATTGACGTATTTGCGCTATGGTGTCTTATACCATAGGTTTAGAAGCACGAGCTCCAGAGAACCAATAGCATCCCAGTTTAGTGATCCGAGTTAGGAGTGAGTCCTCATCCTTCAAGGACATGATGATTTAATTACTAATTTAGTTTTTATTTTATTTTAGTAGTCGGAGTTAGTTGGGGACATTTCCCATCAACTCCTTATTCAGACAGTTTAGAGACTTTCATACTATAGCATGTTAGACAGTTATTTCAGATTTGCTTTGGTATTTTTATATCATTTTTAGACATTGTTTATCAGATGTTCATTAGGTTTTAAACCTTATGGCCATTCAGTTCATGTTTTTGTATTTTATGGTATATTATGCAGTATACAGGTACAGATATCAGTCATGGGTTAGGTTGATGTCCTTCGGGGTCATAAGTATCGTGTAGCATTTCGGGTATCAGATTTGGGTCATTACAAACTTGGTACCAAATCCTAAGGTTCAACAGTGTCCTATGAAGTCTAAAAGTCATATCTAGTAGTGTTTTGTACATGGGTGTATTGTGCATAACACTTATTTCCAGGAGGCTATGAGATGTTTTAGGAACAGTTTCCCTTCTTTCAGTATTGATGTCGTGCTAGTGAGAATAGGCTCAAAGTTAAACTCTAAGTCTAATCTATTTCTCCCTTTTTTCTACAAAACATGCCTCCTTAAAGAAGATATTGAAATCAGTCAGCTCATCAGCCCGAAGAACCTTTGGGAGAACATGTTTCTTATGTAGAGTTCAGGGCTACATTCACTACTTTTTCTCAGTTAGTTGCTGTTTAGAATGAATAACCAGCTATCATTCCAGCTAACCTAGTGGCCAATTCATCTGCAGTCAGGATTTGGGACTTCACCCAAATGAACCTAGTAGCTAATTGAGTCTAATTCAGATGAGGATCCTCAGAAATTCCTAGATTAGGTTCAATGGGTGACTAATATCATGGGGGTGACTACTGTTAAGAGTGCTGAGCTAGCTGCATATTAGTTGCAGGATGTGGCTCATACTTTGTTCAAACAGTGGAAGTCAGAATGGTATGAATATGTCACTACATTCTTAGAGAGGTTCTTTCCCCTAGAGCTTAAAGAATCTATAGCGTTAGAAATCATAAACCTCAGGCAGAGCAACATGACGGTGAAAGAGTATTCTCTTATGTTTATTTTATTAGCCAGATATACCCCTCATGTGGTTGTAGACAGTAGGACCAAGATGAGTAAGTTTGTGTTAGGGGTGAATGATAGCGTGGTAAATGAGTGCAGATCTGCCATGATGAATAGTGACATAACTTTAGCCAGATTTATGAACCATGCTCAGCAGATAGAAGAGCAAAATATTAGGGTGAAGAGAAAGAAGAATAAGTGGGCATAGACAGGTAGTTTTATCTTTGCTTAGCCTAAGTCAGAGGGTGATAGCCATTCTAAGTATAGTCATAAGTTTTTAGTTCCATCCCTATCTTCAGCTAGTGCACCAGTACCCAAGTTCAGGAATGACAGTCGTGATGGGTTGCTAGGCTCTGAGGCCCAGAGTAGTAAGAATAAGAGTCTTACCTATCCACTTTATGAAGAGTGTGGTAAGAATCACCTAAGTGTATGTATAGTAGGTAGTGAGGTCTATTATGGATATGGTAAGCCAAGCCACAAGCTGCAGTAATATAGAGTAAAGGCTCAAACGGGAAAAAAATTACGCCAGCAGGGCGTCACTTCCAGTACCACTAGTGGTCAGCGTCAGAACAGTTTTTATGCTCTTTAGACTTTCCATGATCAAGGAAATTCCCCTAGAAAAGATTCGGGTATGTTCTAGGTACATCATACTCATGATATGCATTGTTAGACCTCTTGCTCTCATTTTGGCTTAAGATTTTTTTGCATGAGTTAGTCAGTAAAACTAGCAATTTCGTTTAGTAGTCAGACAGTCAAATTCCTATGGTTTGTTTTCCAACTTTCCATTTAGTCATACTATCCTATGTTCTTGAATAATACCAGTTCAAGGTAACACATCCTAGTGATTGTGAGTTCAGCTTAATTCCAGTATCATGTCTTAGTTTTGAATCCTTAGTATTCAACCATGAATCAGTCGGTTGATGCCCTATGCATCGCCCCAGTATCTCAGTAAGGTGAGCGTTCTTAGAGGGACATAGTTTCCCAAGGGGGAGATACCCCATTATTCCTCAACTCTCTCATGTCTTAAATTTAGTTTGTCTTCACATAACGAATCCAGTTTAGAGTAGTGGATACCCATAGGTTGACCCCTAGACTCCGATCTCATCAGTAAGCCACGTATTCAAGGTATTCAGTTCAGATCATGATATTCAACTCATGTATCACATTCCAGACCCAATTAAGCTCTTATGTTTCCGCTCATGCATATTTACTAATTAACCTTAGAGTCAGCCCTAGGTAGTATGTTTTCTTAAGCTTATCCAGTTTCATGTTTAGATTTTAGTTACAAATGTGGTATTTAGTTCCATGCTCAACTTTTATTTCAAACTTGGTATTTTTACCTTACATGTTAGGTCGCATATTAATGAGTCAGTCCATTCATGTATTCATACATCAGATATGTGTGATCAGCTTATCAGTACTCTTAGTCAAGCAGTATACGTCAGCTCAGTCATAAAATCATGCATCAGATATACATGCTCAGTATGAGTCTTAGTAATATCAGTCAAGTAGTCATGTTTCAGTTGTTCATGTTCAGTATGTACTCCATCTAATCATTTCTCCCATCTCAATCAGTCTCATTCGAGGACTAATGTTCCCAAGAGGGAGATATTGTAATACCCCGTACTTCTACCAGCTTAAATTCATCCCACTAATGTCAAAGACTAGTTTCAAAGATAAATCCACTTTTATACATGTGGTATTTTCAAGATTTTTAATTTTTGTCATTTGGGAAATTCAATAAGCTTTCCATCGATACAAATTTGCCCAAATCCGACACCCGAGCGAAGAGTTAGGGCATTTTTAGCAAGACAGTGTAGCACCTGAGCCATCAGCGCACCGCAGAGCCAGCTTAAATAGAAATTGTCAATTTCCAGTGTTGCTCCACGATAGTAGCACATCGTGCCAAACTTCCAGGTCTCAAATAAGGTGGCAACACAATATCTCCGCATCGCGCCACTATACAGAATCCCAATTGTCCAGTTCCAGTGACTTGGCGTGATAGTGATGCATCACTCCAAGGATAAGAATTAGGAGATTTTCACACAAATTAAAATACGTGTCCTAGGGTTAAAAGGGTCAATTTTCCTACCTTATATAAGCTCAAAAACACAGATTTGATCCTCTATTACAGCAAAATATATTATATTCTCTCAAAATCCTCTCAAGAACTCTTTAGGATTTTTCATAGAAGATTAAAGTTCAAGAATTTAATCCATCAATATTCGTGTATTTACGAACCAAGGTATGCATAGGGTTATTCATGGACTCGTTTCATCTATGAAGCCAAAGAATCTCTTTTCAAAGTTCAAGTTTATGGATTTCTTTATGAATTTCATATTGGATTTGTTTTGTTTATGCCGAGAATGATAAATTGAATTCAAATCCATATTGGGTGATCAATGTTAGGTGGAATTGATTTGAATAGATGTATATTCATGTGAAACTATGATTAAACCCCAGGATGATGAAATTTGATGTTGAATCATGATGTTTCATTGTTGTATAATGTTGTCTACATATATTATGTCTATAATGTGTTTGATTAACTGCCTATATGAAGGAAAAGTGCCCAACTAGCATGATATTATGAAATCCCTATTTATGTACAAGTTTATGCATATCACATGTTTGACAAACTGCTTCAATATATAAATTATGAATTGTGTTGTTGGTCGTGTGCTCAAGTGAGCCATGCTATGTCAGTTTCTTTCCATCGTGTCCTGGGGTACTTATACCGGACAATTTAGTTGTGTGCCTAGAGCCATGTCAAGTTTTCACGAAGATCTCAGTTAAGCCATGATTAGTAGAATTTAGTTAGTCTCATGACTCAAGAAATCTCAATAAATTCAGTATCCATCAGATTAGTCCAACTTAGTAATCTCAGTAATCTCAGTAACCATAGTATTCCTAGTAATCTCAGTAACTATAGTACTCTCAGTAAGTCCTCAAAACTCAATACATTCCGTTAGTCAATAGAACTCAGTAAACTCAGTTTAGCTCCGCTAAATAATACCATTAGTATCAGCTCAGTTCAAATAATTATTTCAGTTTCATTAATTAGTTCAGTGTCTTTTAGATGGGAGTAGCATTCAGCACCGAGTGAGCCTAGGGATTGGGACTCACCCGCTAGATAGAACTGAGATCCCTAGAAGAAATCCCTAAGTTTGAAAACTATGTAGCCAGCGTAGGTACGAGATATCACCCGTTAGATAGGACTGATATACTCAGGGATCACCCATTAATATATTTAAATGTATCGGACTGATCCCAGGGGTGACCCGCTAGATTAGGACTGACTCTACAACAGGTGCCTTTACCAGTGGTGCGGTACTACACCCTTCCAAGTAGGGTTACAGGTTGGACCTTAGTTAGCTTAGTATGGGGCATGACGGTTAGAAGATTACTTCCTACGGTCTCAGTCTCAGTAATAGAACTCAGATAGTTCTACAGATTTCAGGACTATCAGATACAGTACGGAACTCAGCTAGTTCCATCAGATTTAGGACTGTCAGATATAGTCACTCATGTTATCAGTTATATCAGTTATCAAAACTTATGTTATCAGTATTTTAGCTTTAGGACTGTCATATATAGTTAACCAGACTAGTTTTTGATAATCATAATTGTCAGACATAGTTATTCATGTACTAGTAACATAGTATAAGTCCCTCAATTATTTAGTATTTCATTATTCGTCAACTCAGATGCCAGTAAATCCATGTTATTAGTAAACTCAGTAGTCAAAACTCAATATTCAATCCTATCATGATGTCAGATACAGTTACGTATGGATGCATGAATTCTCACATTCACATTAGTCAGTCAGTTACTATTGTTCATGCATATGAACCTATTGTATTCAGTCTACTTCACTTGCACACCAGTACATTCAAAGTACTAACGTATTTGTGCTATGGTGTCTTATACCATAGGTTTAGAAGTACGAGCTCCAAAAAACTAGTAGCATCCCATTTCAGTGATCCGTGTTAGCAGTGAGTCCTTATCCTTCGAGGAAATGATGATTTCATTACTAATTTAGTTTTTTGTTTATTTTAATAGTCGGAGTTAGTTGGGGACATGTCCCATCAACTCCTTATTAAGACAGTTTAGAGGCTTTCAGACTATAGCTATTAGATAGTTATTTCAGATTTGCTTTGCTATTGTTATACCATTTTCAGACATTTTTTATTAGATGTTCATTCAGTTTTGAACCTTATGGCCATTCAGTTAATGTTTCTACAATTTATGGTATATTATACAGTATAAAGGTATAGACATCAGTCATGGGTTAGCTTACGGTCTTTTGGGGTCATATGTACTGTGTAGTATTTCGAGTATCAGATTTGGGGCATTACAAATATGGTATCAAATCCTAAGGTTCAACAGTATCCTAGAAAGTCTAAAAGCCATATCTAGTAGAGTCTTGTACATGGGTGTGTTGTGCATCACACTTATGTGCAAGAGGCTATGAGATATTTTAGGAACAGTTTCCCTTCTTTCAGTATTAATGTCATGCCAGTGAGCATAGGCTCAAAGTTAAACTCTCAGTCTAATTTGTTTCTCCCTTTCTTCTGTTGAACATGCCTCCTAAAAGAAGAAATGGGAATCACTTATCCCCTCAGCCCGAAGATCTTTTGGGCCCACATGTTTCTCATGTAGAGTTCAGGCCTGCATTTACTACTCTTGCTCAGTTATTTGCTGTTTAGAATGAATGACCAGTTATCATTTCGGCCAACATAGTGGCCAATTCAGCTACAACAAGGATTCGGGACTTCACCCAAATAAACCCTCCATACTTTCTTAGGTTTAAGTTAGATAAAGACGCTTAGGAATTCTTAGATCAGGTTCAAAGGTAACTGATATCATGGGGGTAACTACTGTTGCAAGTGCTGAGCTAGTTGCATATCAGTTGTAGGATATGGCTCATACTAGGTTCAAGCAGTGGAAGTCAAAAAGGGGAGATAATGCAGGGCCTATAGAATGGGATGAATTTGTCACTGCATTCTTAGAGAAGTTCTTTCCCCTAGATCTTAGAGAAGATAAAGTGTTAAAATTCATCAACCTTAGGCAGGGAAACATGACGGTAAAAGAGTATTCTCTTATGTTTACTCAATTAGCCAGATATGCCCCTCATGTGGTTGTAGACAGTAGGGACAAGATGAGTAAGTTTGTGTCAGGGGTGAATGATAGCATGGTAATGAGTGCAGATCTTCCATGATGAATAGTAACATAACTTTAGCCAGACCTATAACCCATGCCCAGCAGATAGAGGAGAAAAAGAATAAGGTGAGAGAAAAGAAGAATAAGAGGGCAAGGATATGTAGTTTTAGCTTTGTTCAACTTAAGACAGAGGATGGTAGCCGTTCTCAGTATAGTCATAAGTTTTTAGTCCCAGCCCCATCTTCAGCTAGGCTTCGAGGCCCAGGGTAGTGAGAACAAGAGTCTTACCTATCCGTTTTGCAAAGAGTGTGGTAAGAATCACCTAGGTATATGTATACCATATAGTGAGGTCTGTTATGGATGTGGTAAGCCAGGCCACAGGCTGTGGGAATATAGAGTAAGGGCTCAGAAGGGAAAAAATTTGCACCAGCAGGGTGTCATTTCCAGTACTACTAGTGGTTAGCGTCAGAATAGGTTTTATGCTCTTCAGACTCGCCATGATCAAGGAAATTCCCCCAACATAGATTCGGGTACGTTATAGGTCCTTCATTCTCATGATATGCATTGTTAGACATCTTGCTCTTATTTTGGCTTAAGATTTTTCACTATGAGTGAGTCAGTAAAACTAGCAATTTTGTTTAGTAGTCAGACATTCAAATTCCTATGGTTTGTTTTCCAACTTTCCATTTAGTCATATTATCCTAAGTTTCATAAATAAAACCGGTTCAAGGTAACACATCCTAGAGATTGTGAGTTTAGCTCAATTTCGGTGTCATGTCTTAGTTTTGAATCCCAGGTATTCAGTCAGGAATCAATCGGTTGATGCCCTGTACATCGCCCCTGTATCTTAGTAAGGTGAGCATTCTTAGAGGGACGTGGTATCCCCAGGGAGATATACCCCATTATTCCTTAATGCTTTCATGTCTTAAATTTGGTTTGTCTTTGAATAACGAATCTAGTTTGGAGTAGTGGGTACCCATAGGTTGACCCCCAGACTCCAATCTCAGTAGTAAGCCACGTATTCAAGGTATTCAGTTCAGATCATGATATTCAGCTCATGTATCAAGTTCCAAACCCAGTTACCCTCTAATGTTTCTGCTCATGCATATTTAGTAATTAAGCTCAGACTCAGCCCAAGGTAGTATCTTTTCTTTAGCTTATCCAGTTTCATGTTCAAATTTTAGTTACAAATGTGGTATTCAGTTCCATGCTAAGTTTTTATTTCAAACTTGGTATTTTTTCCTATACATGTTCAGTCGCATGTTCATGAGTTAGTTCAGTCTTATATTCACACATCAGATATGCGTGATAAGCTTATCAGTACTCTCAGTCATGCAGTCATACGTCAGCTCAGTCATAAAATCATGCATCAGATATGCATGCTCAGAATGAATCTCAGTAATATCATCCAAGTAGTCATGTTTTAGTTGTTCACTTTTAGTATGTATTCCAGCTTATCGTTTCTCCAATCTCAATCAGTCTCATTCGAGGACGAATGTTCCCAAGGAGGAGATATTGTAATACCCCGTACTTCTACCAGCTTAAATCCATCCCAAGAATATAAAAGACTAGTTTCAAAGATGAATCTACTTTTATACATGTGGTATTTTTAAGATTTTCACTTTTTTTCAAGTAGGAAATTCAATGAGATTTCCATTGATACGAAATTTGCCCAAATTCGACACCCGGGCAAAGTGTTAGAACCTTTTTAGTGACACAGTGTATCACCTGAGCCACCAGTGCGTCGTGGAGCCAACTTAAATGACAATTGTCAATTTCCAGTGTTGCTCCGTTATAGTGGCACATTGCGCCAAACTTCGAGGTCTCAGACAGTATGGCAATGCGATAGCTAAGCATCGCGCCACCATGAAGATTCTAAATTGTCCAGTTCCAGTGTCTTGGCGCGTCACGCCAATGATGAAAATTGGGAAATTTTCACAAGTTTTCACTAGAATGAAAATACGTGTCCTAAGGTTCTCAAAAATACGGATTTAAGCCTCCACTACACCAAAATATACTCAATTCTCTCAAAATACTCTTAAGAACTCATTAGGGTTTTTCATAGAAGATTCAAGTTCAAGAATTTCCTTCATCAATCTTTGTGTATTTATGAACCAAGGTATGCATAGTGTTCATTCATGGACTCTTTTCATCCACGAAGCTCAGGAATCTCTTTTCTAAGTTTAAGTTTATAGATTTCTTTATGAATTTCATGTTGGGTTAGTTTTGTTTATGCTGAGAATGATCAATTGAATTCAAATCCATGTTGGGTCATCAATGTTAGGTGGAATTGATTTGTATAGATGTATATTCATGTGAACCTATGATTAAACCCTAGGATGATGAAATTAGATGTTAAATCATGATGTTTAATTGTTGTATAATGTTGTCTACTTTTATTATGCCTACCATATGTTTGATTTAGTGCCTATATGAAGGAAAAGTGCCCAAATGGCATGATATTATGAAATCCCCATTTATGTACAAATTTATGCATATCACATGTTTGAAGAAGTTCTTCAATATATGAATTATGAATTGTGTTGTTGGTCGTGTGTTTAAGTAAGCCATGCTATGTCAGTTTCTTTTCATCGAGTCTTGGCAGTACTTGTACCCGATAATTTTATTGTGTGCCTAGAGCCATGTCAGGTTTTCATGATAATCTCAGTCAAGCCATGATCAGTAGAATTTAGTCAGTCTCATGACTCAGGAAATCTCAGTAAATTCAGTATCCATCAGATCATTTCAACTCAGTAATCTCAGTAATCGCAGTATTCCTAGTAATCTCAGTAACTTCAGTACTCTCAGTCAGTTCTCAGAACTCAGTACATTCCATCAGTTAATGGAACTCAGTAAACTCAATTTAGCTCCGTTAAAGAATACCATTAGTATCATCTCAGTTCAGTTAATATGTTCAGTGCCTGTCAGATGGGAGTAGGATTCAGCACCAAGCGAGCCTAGGGATGGGAAATCACTCGCTGGATAGGACTAAGATCCCTAGAAGAAATCCTTAAGTTCCAGAACTACATAGCCAATGTAGGTTCGAGATGTCACCCGTTAGATAGGACTAACATACTCAGGGATCACCCGTTAGTATATTTAAATATATAGGACTGATCCTAGGGGTCACCCGCTAGATTAGGACTGACTCCACAACAGTTGTCTTTACTAGTGGCGCAGTAATGACACCCTTCCAACTAGGGTTATAGGTTGGACCCTAGTTAGCTTAGTATGGGGCATGTCGGTTAGATGATTACTTCCCATAGTCTCAGTTTTTAGTCTCAGTTTCAGTAATAAAACTCAGATAGTTCTACAGATTTCAGGACTGTCAAAGACAATCACTCAGATATAGTATGAAGCTCAGCTAATTCCATCAGATTCAGGACTGGCAGATATAGTCACTCATATTATCAGTTACATCTGTTAGAAAAACTCATGTTATCAGTATTTCAATGTCAGGATGGTCAGATACAGTCAACCAAACTAGTTTTTCATAATCAGAACTATCAGACACATTATTAATGTACCAGTAACATAGTTTCAGTCCCTCGATAGTTTTAGTCCCTTGATTATTCAGTATTTCAGTATTCATCAACTCAGATGTCAGTAAATCCATATTATTAGTAAACTCAGTAGTCAGAACTCAATATTTATTCCTATCACAATGTCAGATATAGTTACATATGCATGCATGTATTCCCACATTCATGTTAGTTATTCAATTAGTATTGTTCATGTATATGAACCTATTGCATTCAGCCTACCTCACTTGTATAACAATACATTTAAAGTACTGACGTATTTGAGCTATGGTATCTTATACCATAAGTTTAGAAACATGAGCTCTAGAGAACTAGTAGCGTCCCAGTTCAGCGATCAGAGTTAGAAATAAGTCCTCATCCTTCGAGGACATGATGATTTCGTTACTAATTCAGTTTTTAATTTATTTCAATAGTCGGAGTTAGTTGGGGACATGTCCCATCAACTCTTTATTCAGACAGTTTAGAGGCTTTCAGACTATAGCATGTTAGATAGTTATTTCAGATTTTCTTTGGTATTGTTATAGCATTTTTAGCCATTGTTTATCAGATGTTCATTCTGTTTTGAACCTTATGGCCACTATGTTCATATTTTCATATTTTATGGTATATTATGCAATATATAGGTACAGATATCAGTCATGGGTTAGCTTGTGGTCCTTCGGGGTCATAAGTACTGTGTAGCATTCTGGGTATCAGATTTGGGGTGTTACACTAAAGTTGGTTAGTTCATTAGATTGAATTACTTAACCTTTACTGGCTCTAGGTTGAGGAGGATCCTTAAGTGTTTATGGATAAGATGGAGAAGATACTCAGGGTAATCCATGCTACTGATTCTGAGGGTGTGGAGTTTGATGCATACCAATTAAAGGCTATAGCTTAATAATAGTATGAGAAGTAGGAGAAGTTGAGAGGTGATGATGTGAAGCTAGCTTTATAGGATGCGTTTTTAGGTACCTTTCTTGATTATTTATTTCCTTAGGAAATGAGGGAAGCTAAGGCAGAGAAGTTTGTGAATCTAAAGTAGTGCAAGATAGGTATTAAGCATTACGCCCAAGAATTTCAAGCGTTGTTTTGTTATGCTCCGAAGTTGGTGTCTTTTATGAGGACGAAAATAATGAAATTTGCTTCTATGTTGTCCCCGCGACTTAGTATTAGAGTGTAAGGCTATAATATTGAATAATGACATAGACATCTCCCGATTGGTGGCTTGTATGCAACAATTGGGGGATGAAAAATAGAGATAGGCAGAGAGTGAGGACAGATAGACTAAGAAGTTAAGGTATTCAAAGCAGGGTGTAAATCAATAGAATAGTAGAATAAATGGTAGGCTGTGAAGCAAGAATAAGACTTGGGGAAATTCTTTTCCATATTCTTCAGCTAGTACCTCTTATCCCGAGCCATCTGGTGATTGTTACTTTTAAGTTAACCGTGGTTTTAAGGCACAGCGTGCCCAATCTCAAGCTAGTGGAGCTCAATTAGCCCTATTATATCATCTTTATCAATTTTGTGGATTGCTTCTTCCTGGTCAGTGTGATGAAAAGAGGAATTGTTGCTATAATTATGGTCAGCCTAGTCATATGCAATGACATTATTTGGCTGCTAAAGTTTCCAAGAGAGCTAATAAGGTTCTGGTTGCTACTTCTTCAGCTCATGTGCCAAAGGGTGCTACTTCTAGTATCTACACTGGCCAGAATCATCTCTATTCGCTTGCTAATTTCCCAAAATTTAAGTCATATCTAGATTTTGTTATTGGCATGTTGAAACTCTTCTCTCATGATGTGTATTGCTTGCTTGATTCAGGCTCTACCTTTTCTTATGTGACCCTTTATATGGCTGTGCATTTTTGTTTTGGTTTTGAAACTATTTCTAACCCCCTTTCCTGTGTTTACACTAGTAGGTGATTCTATTATGGCTAGGAAGATCTATAGGGGTTGTGTGGTGTCTATCTTCCATAGGAAGACCTTGGTGGATCTAATAGAATTGGATATGGTAGACTTGATGTTGGGTGTATTTATGCACCTTAGTGTTGTTAGCCTAGCCTATTTAGCCTTATTTTAAGGACAATTCATGTGATTTATGTGTTAATAATGATATAAATAAGCATCTAAGTGTTCAAGTACATAATTACAATGTTAAAAGGTGTTTTCAAACAAGCTTGGATTCAAATTGATCATTTAGAGTCTAGACGAGAAAACAAGTTTTACTAGCTTGAGCTAGGTGTTGTTCTAGTTGATTTTAATGGATTCTATTATGTGTATTGAGTTCCTAAGGTTATTATTGTGTAATTACATGTTTAAAAACTTGTTTATAATGTGCAAAGTTCAATTGGAATAAGCCAATAATTAACAATAAGTTAAAGAGTAAAATGGACGAGACTAGTGCTTAGCTTGAGTTTCTAGCTCGTTGTCATTGATGTTTCATGTATTGAACTCTAATTTATGGTGTTTGATCATTTATTATGCTTTTTTATTTGATTTTGATGATATTTTTATGCTATACAAGCTGCAAATTGAGTGAAAACAACACCACAAGTTAAGGGATGAAAGGGGGAACACTTAGAAGAATATTGGCATCAACAGTCAAATTTCAGTGAGCCAACGTGAAATAGGTGTGGAGCTTTCCTCTATTTATGAGATAACCAATGTATAGCACCACTCCCTTTATGATTCTTGATCAACGCTATGCGTTTATATCCCATACACGGCCAAATTGGCATGTCTATAAATAGGGCTTTGTGTACTTGTTGGAAACACTTTTGGACGTCTTTGGGATCTTAAGGAGGCTTCTACACACATTTTTTTAGGATTTATATTCTTTAAATTTAGCTTTTTAATAGATTTCATCATGTATTAATATTTGGATGATGGTTATGTCGATTAGTGGCTAAACTCTTCCTTTTTAGGGTCAAGGCCAAGAACATGTTTGCTGTCGTTATGAATTGAATTATTTTGGATTGATTCTAATATTTGGTTGTTTATTTATCCTTGTTTTACCTATTTTAAGGATTCATGACCCATAGAATACATATATTTCGACCTTGGAATCTCGGGAAGGGGAATAGAAAGATAGAATATAGGGATAAGTAGAGTAAGGTTCTTATTCTTTTATAAGTCTTTATTGGTTTACATATAGGATGATAACTTTAAGCACTTAATTGGATTATTACATCCCCGCTCAATGATGTAGTTGTAATGTCCAAGTTAGGTAGACGATTAGAGGTCGAGAGACCATGATCATGTGATAAACCCTACAAATAAATAACCAAGATAAGAAATCCAATGAATGATGTTCAATAGTGTAGTATGATTGTTCGAAGTGCATTAAACCTGGGCTTTTCTCCATTGATTGTCTCAAGTATTTATATTACACACTTTTTGCCTTCCTTTTAGTTTACAAATTTTAAAACTCTTTTGGTTATGTTGCACCATTCTAGTCTTCATCGTTGAACTGGAATTTGATAGCTGCTTAACACTAGTCCATATAGGAACCACTTGGCTTGTAAAAGGGCCACTTTACTACTTGCAAGGCCACCTACACTTGTGTGGGAGACGGGGACTTGTAAATTGGCAACTATTTTTAGTTTGGTTTTACTTTATAGATTTATTTGTTGCTTTACACTTATTCTTTGGTATTGAATTTGCAAAAAATAGGTTGAAAAATTAGTAGGCTGGTACAGGATAGGGAATTAGTCAAACCAAACCTCGAACTCGAGAAACTATATCATCAATTAAGGAGAGAACTTAAAATTCTCCATTAATTCTTGCAAATCAATGAGGAACGAGACAATGCTGCTCTCATGGCTGAAGAACAACTAGCCTACAACACTGTTCGTGAAGTGGCAATCCCACTTATGACAAATTTGACCTCCCCTTTTAAAAAACCAACTGCTGGAGGTAAATTTGAGTTGAAACAGAACATGGTGCAACTGTTGATTAGCAATGGACAATTTATGGGGATTTCACATAAATATCCATAAGTCCATTGCGGAAATTTCTATAGATCAGTGACATATTCATCCCTATGGGTATGTCAACTGATTATGTAAGGCTAATACTATTCCCCTTTCCACTATTGGGGAAGGCGAAAAGTGGTTGAATGCTGAGCCAAAAAATTCAATCATAACCTAGGATGACTTAGCCTAAAAATTCCTCATTTGATTCTTTCCATCTGATAAGACTGCAAGACTTCACAGTGAGATTGTGTGTTTCAAACAGAGGCCAGATGATAATTTGTATCATGTGTGGGAGCGGTTCTAAGAACTTCTTCGGGACTGTTCACATAATCAGCAGTCCAACGAGGTATTTTCTCACACTTTTGTTGAGGCACTTGACCATAACACAAAATTTTTTCTATATTTAGTTGCAGGTGGTCAAGCTTTAGAGTTGACATATAATGAGCTTTATACCTTATTAAACTGGATCACACAAGAGAATCCCGAGTGGTATTCAGACTCAAGAAATAGCATAAAGAAGGTTGTAGGTGTATTGGAGGTGGACCCCCTTACTGCTATATCCCCCTAAATTTCTACATAACAGAATCAGATAGTAATATGAAGTTGGGGTCAACACAACCTATAGCCACAGTTAATGCAATCCAACAAACTGCAGGTTGGTGTGTGGTTTGTGGTAATAGTAGGCATTTAGCGGCTATGTGTGCTACAAATCCTGAGTCTGTGATGTTCGTGGGCAATGTTCAAAGGCCAAATTATGGGAATGCCTACAGTCAAAAGTGACAGACTCAACCACTAAATACCCTATGAAATGCCCAACAACAACAATTTCAGCAGCAAGAAGTTTAGAATAATTAGGCCACAACCTAGAATAGCAATAATTAGGCCACAACCTAGAATAGCAATGTGAAAGAGATGCTGAAGTAAGTTATGGTTACTCAAGCACAATTGGTAGAAGACATAAAAAAACCAGCAAGCTGCTATAAGGAGCTTGGATTTAAAAATTGGTCAATTTGCGAAGGCACGAAATACCAGGCCTTAAGGTGGTTTGCCAAGTGATACAGAAAATTCTAAAGAAGTAATGGCAATCAATTTGAGGAGTGGTAAGAAGATGAATGAAGAACCTCAAAATAAAACTAAGGAGGTATATGTAAAGTTGATTCCCTCACTGGTATCTGACCAAGTTGCTAAAAATTCAAAAAAGTCTGAGTACTCCAAAACAAAAGTTGCTGAAGAGATCAAGAAAATCCCACTATTACCTTTCCCACAGAATCATATAAAGACAAAGAAGGATGCATACTTCAAGAAGTTCTTTGACATGTTCAGAGAGTTGTATAGATATTTTACAAGGAATGCCCAAGTACGCTAAGTAATTGAAGGATATGGTCACTAACAAACTTAAGCTACAGGATTTTGCGACAGTAACACTCACTGCAGAGTGTAATTCTGTAGTGATAGAGATAATTCCACAAAAACTTAAAGATCTTGGGAGTTTACACTTCCCATTTAAATTAGCAGCAGTGAGGTAATCCATGCACTGAGTGATTTGGGGGAAGTGTTAATTTGATTCCTCTCTCCTTGTTCAACCTCTTAGGCTTAGGGAAGCTAAGACTGAGCTCTGTGATACTTCAGTTGGCATATTAGACCCTATACCATCCTAAAGAAATCATAGAGAATGTTCTAATCAAGGTTGGTAAGTTTATTATTCCTACTAACTTTATTGTCTTAGATTTTAAGCAGACGAAAGAGTACCAGTCATCTTAGAATATCCATTTTTAGCAATGAAAGGAGTATTGATTGATGTAAGAGAGGTCATGCTCACAATGAGTTTAGATTATGAAGAGTCATTTTTCAAAGTGTACAAACCGCTCAAAACACTATCCCACTACAATGATTTATGCATAATTACTGTTATCAAAATGGATAAGTGTGGGATGGTGGAAGGTATTCCACAAAAGGCCTTTTCAGATATCCTTATTGAGCATCCCAATCTTCAAATACCTCAGCCTAACATGATGCAAATTGATGGGCCTAAAAAGGCTAAAGTTGAGTGAGATAATAACCTTGAGAGTTCACACTCAAGAGGTCAAAAACAAATAAGAAGATTGCCTCCAAGTAGGAGAAAAATGATGAAGAAAAATGGATAAGTTGTAGATTGGGTTATGCCATGATACTAAATCAGGAGCTGCTTGAGATGTAACCCAAGTTAAGTTAAGGTAGGTTTTATTTTTAGTATTTTTAGTTTTTACTTCACTAGTTTTTTTTTGAGTCATAGGTTGATGGGAAATCTGAATATCGGATAACCTGAGCTACGGAGCATGGTAAAGACTAAGTGTGAAGTCTTCAGTCCCTTTTGATGTATAAAAATGATACTAGCTAGGCGTAGAGGCCTCAAGGAGTATTTCTATCTTTACTTTTAAATTATACTTTGGGGAAAAAATAGATTTTTAAGAGTGGGGTGGGGAAATTCCTATTTTTAGGAGTAGTTTTAATTTTTTTTTATCTAAGACGTCCTTATTGGTGCTATAGTTAGTTACATGATGCAAGTGTTTGTGTTGTAAAGGGCATGTTGATTGTGTGAATTACTACTTTTGAGACTCTTAGGCTTATGATTATGACTCTTGTACTTGTTGGCTTAATGTTGAATTCATGTGATTATTTAGTTGAAAGTCTATGATGATCCTACTGAGTTGAGCTTGTGCCATATGTGATGTGAGTTATTTGTCTATTCCTTGTTACATATGATGTCTAGAACTTTCCTGGTATATGTGCAAAGCAAAATAAAGAGTGTATGTTTAGGAGATGATATAGGCATTTCTTTGATAGCCTCATTTCATACCTTCGTTTTACCTATCCTTGAGCATAATCTTAGTTAAACCCCCATTGAGACTTTAGCTTTTTCTTTGACAGACTTATATATAGCCTGATCCCCTTTTTTGATAGACCTTTATTTGATCCAACGAGCTCCTAAGCACTTTTATGTAAAGATTAATTGAGTTAAAGAGTTAGAAATTCAAGAAGGAAAAGGTGAAATTGAAGCCCCTAATTAATAGCTATTGGTATTTTAAAAAAAAAATTATGTGTTATGGTTGGGAGTTGAGTAATGAAAAGAATAAAAATTTGTTCAAACTAAATAAGTTGTGCATAGAATGCTCCCACCATAGTGTTTGTGAATGACCTTAATGAGATATGGTGAAAAACAAAAGAAGAGGGTAGAAAAAATGGTGTAATTTGGTTGTTAGAGGTGATTTGGATGTAGAATGCGATGGATTAAAAAGATTAGGGAAGATAGTCACTATTACTAGCCAGAATAGTTCCTACCCATCCCTTAGCCTTTATTACAACCCTTGAAGACCTATTTGATCCTAATCTTAACATTCTAATATTAGTAGAGTACTACACTAAGGTAAGTTCAAGCTATGGTTCATTATGTATAACTTGCGAATTCTTTGTGAGAGTGAGCATAACTTGATTCTTGTACCCATTGTGTTATAAATTGCATTTATATGAGTGTTTATGGGTAACTCTCTTGTTGTGAAGGCATATGTTTGATGATTGTGGGTGACTTGTATGATGTTTTTTACTGAGCAATATGTATGAGTTTTGCCAACTAAGTGAGTCAATTCTTGAGAATAGGATGTTTTAGAGTAGTATACTTGAGCTTTCAATTGTGTATGTAACATACTTAGTGTAGAAACTTCCATTCTGTGTAGTTATTATAGTACTAGCTTGTGTGTCTTGCATATAGTAGAAGTGTAGAGTCTCCTCGTCTTATGATGCTTAGAGTAAGGAGATGTTCGAGGATGAATAAGGCTTTAAGTGTGGGGTAGTGATGTTAGGTGTATTTATGTACTTTAGTGTTGTTAGCCTAGCCTATTTAGCCTTGTTTTGAGGATAATGCATGTGCTTTATGTGTTCATAATGATATAAATAAGCATCTGAGTTTTCAATTATGTAATTACAGTGTTTAAAGGTGTTTTCAAACAAGTTTGGATTCAAATTGATCATTTAGAGTCTAGATGAGAAAACTAGTTTTAATAGCTTGAGTTAGGTGTTGTTCTAGTTGATTTCGATGGATTCTAGTTGGTCTATTAAGTTCCTAAGGTTATTATTGTGTAATTACATATGGAAAAACTATTTATAATGTGCAAAGTTCAATTGGAATGAGCCAACAACCAATAATAATTTAAAGAGTAAAATGGACGAGACTAGTGCTTAGCTTGAGTTTCTATCTTATTATCATTGATGTTTTCTTGTGTTGAAATCTAAAGTGTGGTGTTTTCTCATGTATTGTTGAGTTGATTTTTATTATATTTTGATGCTATAAAAGCTGCAAATTAAGTGGAAAGAAACCACAAGGCAAGGGGTGGAAGGAGGAACACGTAGAAGAATATAGGTGTCAAGAGGCAAATTCCAGTGAGCCAACACAAAATAGGTGCAGAGAGTTGCTCTCTTGATGAGATAACCAATGTGGTGCATTTCTCTTTTGAGGATATAACCAACATGATGTGCCACTACCTCCAGGAGGCTTGACCAATGTGATGGATTGCATATCCCATACATGGACAAATTGGCATTATCTATTAATAGGACTTTGTGTACTTGTTGGAAACATTTTTGGACGTCAATGGGAGATTGATTAGGTTTATACACACATTTTTTAGGGTTTATATTCTTTAACCTTATCTTTTTAATAGATTTAATCATGTATTCAAGTATTTGGATGATGGTTATTTCGATTAGTGGCTAAACACCCTCTTTTTGGGGTTAAGGCCAAGAACATGTTTGCTATCAGTATGAATTGAATTAGTTTGGATTGCTTATCATATTTGGCTGTTTATTTATCCTTGTTTTAACTATTTTAAGGATTTGCGATCCTTAGAATATATGTATTATCGACCTTGTAATCTCGGGAGGAGAATAGAAAGATAGAACATGGGGATAATTAGAGTAAGGTTCTTACTCTTTTATAAAACAAGTAGCTTGAATTAGCATCTAAAATAGGGATATACCTAGAAGCCTTGCTTGGTTCACATGTAGGATGATAACTTTAAGCACTTAATTGGATTATTACATCCCGCTCAATGATGTAGTTGTAATGTCTAAGTTAGGTAAACGATTAGAGGTCGGGAGACCATGATCATGTGATAAACCTTATGAATCAATAACCAAGATAATAAATCTAACGAATGAAGTTCAATAGCATAGTATGATTGTTCTAAGTGCCTTAACCCTGGGCTTTTCTCCATTGATTATCTCAAGTCTTTACGCTATACACCTTTTACTTTTGTTTTAGTTTACGAATTTCAAAAGTTTTTTGGTTACATTGCACCATTCTAATCTTAATTGTTGAACTAGAATTTGATAGCTTCTTAACACTAGTCCATGTGGGATCGATACTTGTCTTATGTAAGGGCCACTTTAATACTTGTAAGGCCACGTACACTTGCGTGTGCGCTTGGGCATAACAAGACTTTGATGTGATCTTAGGGATGAATTATCTCCATTCGTGCTATGCATCTCTGGATTGTAGGACCCAAAATATTAATTTTCACTTTCCTAATGAGCTGGTATTATAGTAGGAGGGGAGTTCCATAGTGCCTTAAAAGAGATTCATCTTTCATCTTAGAGAAAAGAAATTGATTTCAAGAGGGTGTCTATACCATCTAGATCGAGTTACAGATTTTAATTCTAATAGTCCTTCCTTGTAATTTTCCCATATGGTTAGTGATTTTCCTAAAGAGTTTCCCAATGATCTTCTTGGAATTCCTGCTGAGAGGGAAATAGACTTTGAGATTGATCTTCTGTCGGATACTCATCCTATTCCCATTCTTCCTTATAGAATAGCTTCGACTGAATTAAAGGAACTAAAGGAGCAATTAAATGATCTTCTTGATAAGAGTTTCATCTATTCTAGTATTTCTCCGTGAGGTGCTCCTGTGCTTTTCGTGTATAAGAAAGATGGGTCTTTATTGATGAGTATAGATTACCATCAGTTGAACAAGGTGACAGTGAAAAATAAGTGCCCTCTTCCTCGAATTAATGATCTTTTTGATTAATTTCAGGGTGCTAGATGCTTTTCTAAGAGTGATCTTTATTTGGGTTATCATTAGTTGCAGATTAAGGAGGTTGATATTCCCAAGTCTACTTTTCAAACTCGGTATGGTCAATATGAGTTTTTGGTTATGTCATTTGGGTTGAATAATGCTCAAGTTGCATTTATGGATCTTTTTAATCGGGTTTTTAAGTAGTTTTTAGACTTTTTTGTGATAGTCTTATTAATGACATCTTGGAGTATTCTAAGAGTAAGGTGGATCATGCCATATCACCTCCAAATTGTATTGCAGACCCTTAAGGATCAGAAGTTGTATGCTAAATTTTTTCAAAGTATGAGTTTTGGTTGAATATTGTGACTTTTCTTGGTAATGTTGTTTCTAGTGAGGGGATCAAGGTGGATCCATAGATGGTCGAGCTAGTTAAGAAAAGGCCTAGACCCACGACTCCAAACGACATTCGGAGCTTCTTAAGCTTGGCTGGGTATTATAGGAGGTTTATGGAGAATTTCTTTTCTATTACTGCTCCATTGACTAGATTGACTCAAAAGAAGGTTAAATTTTATGGTTCGATGCTTATAAGGGTAGTTTTGAGAAATTAAAGGGCAGGTTGACTTCTGCGCCTGTTTTGACCCTACCCGAGGGTACTAATGGTTTTGTTTTGTTTTGTGATGTGTCCTGTGTATGACTGGATTGTGTGTTAATGCAGCATGGTAAGGTTGTGGCCTATGCTTCTAGGCAACTTAAAAATTATAAAAGGTACTATCGGACTCATGATTTGGAATTGGAGGTTGTGGTTATTGCTTTGAATATTTTGTACCATTATATGTATGGGGTGCATGTAGACATCTATTAGGATCATAAGAGCTTGCAATATTTGTTTACTCAGAAGAAGTTGAATCTCAGATAGAGTCAGTGACTCAAATTGCTTAAGGATGACATGATTCTTCACTACCATCCAGGTAAAGCTAATGTTGTTGCTAATGCTCTTAGAAGGTTATCTATGGGGAGCTTATCTCATGTTGATAAGGAGATAAGAGGATTAGTGTATGACATTCATAGGTTGGCTAACTTGGGGGTTCGCCTTTTAGACTCTGAGGATGGAGGGGTTATTATTCAAGAAGTGGTCAAATTATCTCTTCGTGTTGAAGTAAAAAAGAAACAGGCTTTGGATTCCATTTTTATGCAGATTAAGGATGGGGTAGAACAATAAAAGGTTATAGCCTTTGAGATCGGTGGAGATGGTATCTTAAGGTACCAAGGTAGGTTGTGTGTTCCTAATGTTGATGCGCTGCAAAAGAGGAATTTGATTGAGGATCATGAGTCCCGATACATAGTTCATCCAGGTTCTACTAAGATGTACTATAACTTAAAGGAGATCTATTGGTAGAGCAGTATGAAGAGAGATATGGCTAACTTTATGGCTAAATGTATGGTTTGTTAGCAAGTAAATGTTGAGTACTTGAGGCTAGGTGGCTTATCTCAATAGATTGAGTTGCCTATGTGAAAGTCAGAAATGATCAATATGGATTTTATTTCGAGTCTTCCACTGTCTCGGAATCAGTATGATTTGATTTGGGTCATTGTATATAAAATGACAAAGTTTGCTCACTTCTTACTTATAAAGACTAACTACTTAGGAGAGGATTATGCGAAGTTGTTCATTCAGGAGATTGTAAAGCTACATGGTGTGCCAGTGTCCATTATTTCAGACTGAGGCACACAATATTTATCTTACTTTTGGCATTTACTTCAAAAAGTCTTGGGTGCACAGGTGAACCTTAGCACCACTTTCCACCCTCAAAAGTATGGGCAAATGGAGTGTACTATTTAGACTTTGGATAATATTCTAAGGGAATACGTGATTGATTTCATGGGAAGTTGGGTTGATCATTTTGCCTCCTCTTATTGAGTTTGAGTATAATAATAGTTAGTATTCGAGCATTCAGATGACTCCATTTGAGGCTCTTTATGGTAAGAGGTGTATGTCTCTTATTTGATGGTTTGAGTTTAGTGAGACTAGTTTGTTTGGTCCTAACTAGGTTTACCAATGCATGGAAAAGGTAAAAGTGATTAGAGAAAGACTTAAGACTTTTTAAAGTCACCAAAAGTCTTATGCGAATATAAGGTGAAAAGAATTAGAGTTCGAAGTGAATGATTTTGTATTCCTAAAGGTATCTCTTATGAAAGGAGTCATGAGATTTGGGGAAAACGGGAAGCTTAGTCCCCGATATGTTGGTCCATATTAGATTTTAAGGAGAGTTAGAAATATTGCCTATGAGTGGGAGTTTCCTGTGAGCTTGGGTTCTATTCATCCTATTTTCTATGTGCCAAGGTTCAAAAAGTGTATGGGTAATCCTTCTTTAATTAAGCCTATTGAGAATATTGGTATTTTGGATTCTTTGTCGTATGAGGAAATCCCAGTAGAGATATTGGATAGGCAAGTTTGTCCCTTGAGGACTAAGAATGTGGCTTCAGTGAAGGTCTTTTGGAGGAATTATTAGGTAGAAGAAGCTACATGGGAAGCTGAGGAAGATATGGAGGCTAAATATCCATTCTTGTTCCCTGGGTTAAATGAAAGTGCTTAAGGTATGAGTTTTATTTTCCTCTTGTCATGTTTTGAGTTTTTCATTTAATTCTAGTGCATTCTTGCTATTCTCGTGCTAAAAGTATCCTAACTCATCATTCGGGGATGAATGATCCTAGTAGGGATAATCTAAGGCCCTCAAAATTTCCATTATTTTATTATTGACCTTATTGTGTTCAAAATATCATTTTTTTTCACTTGAATTATGTTTAGGGATGCTAAAAGGGTGTTCAGGTAAGGTCTCAAAATTTTTGGAAAGGGTTTGGGGATATTTGGGACCCCGAGGCAGTAGGGTTTCACGATATCAATGTGTCACAAAGGTTAACCTCTGTCTTTTAGTTATGTCAAGGAGGATAACCTCTGCATTTTTGCTATGTCAAGGAGGCTAACCTCTGCGATATTGGCATGGCACAATGGATAGTGTCTGTGATATTAGCATGCCACACCAAGGCATAATATTTGTGCAGTTTTTAATTATCTCACTTGGGGTGAGGGGTTTTGGGTCTTTTCACCCTTATATGACTCTTAAACATAAAATAAGCTTAGTTCCTTCTATTTTCAAAGATCAAATTACTCTCTTTCACTCTCAAACTCAAAACCCTAGAAAACTTTAGGGTTTCATAAAAAATTCACCATCCGGGCTCCAAGCTTCTGGTTGATTGCAAATCTTGTGTGTTTAAGGAATGTATCTCTTCCCTAAATTGATTTTATGCAAAAGACTGTATTTAATTTTTATCCATGTGATTTAATTATCGGATTTTGAATATGGTTTGAGGGATATGGAATGGTTATTACATGAATTGAACCCCCATGGTTTTGAATGGATTTTTTATGCTTTATCATCATGCTTTTGAACTAAATGAATGCATGTGTGGGGTTTCAGAAATTTTATGGTTCAATGGTTTGGAATTGGCTTTAACCTCAACCAAACTTGTAAAATCGGTTTGAAACATGGAATATACACAAATTACTTCACTTTTGAAACCTTGCATTGCATAAAAGGTTAATGGAACATAAATGATTTTTTTGAAAGGCCTCGGAGGCCATAGATTGATTTTAAATTAGAGTTTGGGAGTCAAATGGGGGTTATGGATTCCCCCAAATAATTATACTTAACCATTTTCATGTAACTACTTCACGTTTCAAATAACTATACTTAATCATTTTCAAGTCTCTACACTTAATCATTTATTTCAAGTCACTAAACCACTTTCAAGTAACTAATTCACATTTCAAGTAACTACACTTAACCATTTTTAAGTCACTAGTACATATTATAAGTTATTATACTTAACCATTTTCAATTAACTACGCTTAGCTATTTTCAAGTCACTATTACACATTTCAAGTCGCTACACTTAATTATTTTAAAGTCCCTAGTATACATTTCAAGACACTACATTTAATTATTTTCAAGTCACAAGTTCATAATTTCAAGTAACTTAGTTCAAATTTCAAGTGACTGCACTTGACCATTTTCTAGTCACAAGTACACATTTCAAGTGACTACACTTAACCATTTTAAAGTCACAAGTATACATTTCAAGTAACTACACTTAATCATTTTCAAGTCACAAGTTCACAATTACAAATGACTAAACTTAACCATATCAAGTCACTATACTTAACCATTTTAAAGTCACAAGTATAAATTTCAAGTAACTTCACTTAATCATTTTTAGGTCACAAGTTCACAATTTCAAATGACTACACTAAATCATTTTCAAGTAACTGATTCACATTTCAAGTAACTACACTTAACCATTTTCAAGTCACTACTACACTTCAAGTCACTATACTTAACCATTTTTCAAATAACTAATTCACATTGCAAGTGAGTACACTTATAACATTTTCAAGTCACTACACTTAACCATTTTCAAATAACTAATTCACATTGCTAGTTACTATACTTAACCACTTTCAAGTTACTACACTTAACCATTTTCAACTTACTAGTACACATTTCAAGTCAATACACTTAACTATTTTCAATTAACTAATTCACATTTCAAGTCACTATACTTAATCATTTTAAAATAACTATAATTTATTATTTTCAAGTTATTAGTACACATTTCAAGTGATTATACTTAACCATTTTCAAGTCACAAGTTCACAATTTCACGTAACTACATTTAACCATTTTCAAGTCACAAGTTCCAAATTTCAAGTGACTACACTTAATAATTTTCAAATAACTTATTCACATTTCAAGTTACTAGTACACATTTCAAGTCACTACAACGAAACCATTTCGAATAGCTAATTGACATTTCAAGTCACTATACTTAATCATTTTCAAGTAACTACACTTAACCATTTTCAAGTCACTAGTAAACATTTCAAGTCACTACACTTAATCATTTTCAAATAATTAATTCACATTGCGAGTCAGTGTACTTAACTACTTTTAAGTAACTACACTTAACTATTTTCAAGTCAATACACTTAACTATTTTCAATTAACTAATTTCCATTTCAAGTCACTATACTTAATCATTTTCAAGTAACTATACTTTAGTATTTTCAAGTTATTAGTACACATTTCATGTGACTATACTTGTTATTTTCAAGTCACAAGTTCACATTAAAAATTGGTAGTCAACCTCTAGAAAACACCCTTCTGTTCTCAAATATACACATTCCCAAATATACACATAAGGATAAATTTCTTAAAACTTTATCAATATATCGGTGTTCCTTCTCCCTAACAATACCAAAAATAGAAAATTAAATGGTCAAATCAAACCAAAGCCATAGAATAGATTTTGGGGAAAGACAAATTAGGATGAAAACAAACTTGATATAATCCTTAAACCATTTTCTAAAAGCACATACTAAAATCACCTAAAAGTCAATACACTAATATAGGACAAAGCACAAGCAAATAGATAGGGCTGGATGTTAACACTAGATAAAATGCCAATTTAGTTAACACCAAATACAATAAAAAGACAAACACTAACTAATGCTCTTGTGAATACGAAGATAAGTTACCATTCTGCCAAACAAAACAGTTATGGATGACCATATCATCGACGAAGAAGAAATCTTTTTCTCTTATTAGGAAATTTTTTTTAAAAATGGAGCTTCGATGTTGGAGGATACGGGTTTAGAGTGGTTTGGTGGTTGGCTGGAGAAACAAGGGAGGAGTCGGCGAAGATGTGGGGCGATGACGTGGGCTGATGTGGTTGTTGTTTTTTGGTGAGAGAGGAGAGAGGGCTGTGGAGGTGCGATAGGTATTGAGAAAAAATAGAATTAGGGTTTATTATTTTATTTAAAAGGAGAGAAAATAATGATCGGATCTCAGTCGTTGGATCAATTTTGATCCATGGCTAGGATTAAAAGAATTTTAAAAGTGGTCTAAAATTAAAGCTTTATTTGGAGATAAAAATTAATATCAATTTAACTAAAATTAACATTAATTGGGTACAAAAATGGCTAAAACTTAATGGCATGAAAAAATTAAATAAAATTTGTTGTTATTTTAATAATAATAGTAATAATAATAATAATATTAATAATAATAAGATCAAATGTTTGTAAAATTACGAGTGCAAACATCAAATAATTTAATAAATATTAATAAATTTCATAAAAAATATTACATTTCAATTGATAAATTGTAAAAAATGATAATGATAATAAAAGTAATAAAATACTTTTATATTTTTTAAATCATGAATGTGACACGTCAATATCTGTTTGATACAAGAATAATGTGTAAAAATATTAATATTTAAAATTAATAATTTTTACAAAACAATAGCCTAAAAGGAGTATCGGGCAGTCAAAGTTGAATGTCAACATATACTACGAATAGTTTTTGGTTAATTATTTTTTTAATATAGTATATTTTATATATATATATATATTGTAATACAACATATTAATCTGATGAACTATCAGTTAATTAACTTCATTATTTTAACTTAAATAGTATATTATTACCTCGATCATATGATGTTAACATCTTATTCAAAATATTTGGATATATAGATTCAGTTAGCTAGCTTTTGACTACTTGTACATCACTATATGAGAGATACATATATATACATGTATACATTTGATTGACAATTAACTTTGAAATATGTGCTATATACATCACATACAGGAGCATATTACCTCATAATTCAATGTATTTCATATATACACTGATAAATTAACGTTTAATTTAGCTTATATTATTATATTAAACTCCAACAGTATATTATTACCTTGATCAATCGATCTTATGATATCTATGTATTCAATATATTATTGAATACATTTAGTTAGCTTTTGGTTGCGTGTATGTATATATATACACACAAAAAAAAAATCTCAAAAATACGCATGTGGTCGATTTTTAATTGAAATTTATTTTTATTTAAAAAAAAAAAGAAAAAAAGTGATCACAAGTGGTCGCTTACCACCCTCTATGATTACTTTTTGTTTTTCTTGTTAGTAATGCAAGAAAGAGAAATCACAACCATATCGACGGTAGAAAATAATAAGACTCGATATAAATTTGGTTTAAAAATGAACAAAATTGAATTCAAAAATCAATTAAAATTGACATCAATTAGATATAAGGTTGGTTAGAATTAAAATAAAATTGAGAAGATAATTGAATTGACTTAGACTGGTATTTAAATATAATAATAATAAGTAAATGTTAATCAACGGCTGAAATTTAAAGATTAAGAATTTGATTAAAAAAATTGAATGGAATTTGAAATTGGGTCAATTGGACACAATTTGGGCTAGGATTGTAATAAACTAGATAAAATTAGGCTAAAGTTGTTGTAAATTGGATCAATCAGGCTAGAAAATAAATAAATTGAAAAAAATTAAATTAACTTAGGCTGTGGATTAATAAAATAATAATAATAGTAAAATAAATAATATAATTATTCTCAGATCAGTTGTGAATATATTATGTAAATAAAAATACAATGCATAATATATTACTTTAAAATCAACGATAACAATAATTAGAAATAGACACTTACAAATTATGAATACAAAATTTAAAATTGTTGATAATAATAATAATAATAATAATAATAATAATAATAATAATAATAATAATAATAATAAACAATGTATTAGTAATTTACGAGTGAGAATACTAAATAAAATATTAACAAATTGTGTAAAAATATTACATTTAAATTGATAAATTGAAAAAAATGATAATAAAAGTAATAAAATACTTTTTATATTTTTTAAATCATGAATGTGACACGACAATATTTGTTTGATACAAAAATAATGTGTAAAAAAATTATTAATATTTGAAATTAATGATTTTGACAAAACAATGACCTAAAAGGAGTAATGAGCGGTCTAAATTGGGTGTCAACCCACACAAAACTAGAACCTTTGACTTCAAAATGATCGAGTGGAGACCTTTGCAAATGAAAAAAGTATCGAGTTTACAGTAGAAGCTAAAGTAACTAACCTCTAATTTCGAATATCTCTCAAACAATTGAAATTTTGATTCCGGGTCTTCTCCTTGTCTTCTTAGAGAAAATTTAATTTTGGTTTTGATTTTTTGATTTTTCGGATCGGTTATGGTTTTAAAGTTTAGAAATTCAGTTAAAACGGTTCAGTTTTTTATTTTTCAAAAGAAATTGGTTAAACTAAAAAATTGAAATTATATAAATAATATATATATATATATATATATTATTATATATATAAATTTTATATTTAAAGATATATATTTTTTATTTCATACATTCAGTGTAAATAATATTTTCCATTATTTGATTTCTTTTCATCCATGTTGAGTTATTTATATTTGAAAATGAAAAATAGGTTTGAAAAAAAATTATTTTTTTCTTAGAAAAGTCACCAATTTTAAATACCCGGTAATGACAAAGAAAGACTCACTACTTTAATCTTCAAAATCCAAAATAAAATTTGAAATAACTGAACAAAATTTATAAAAATCGAATCAAATCAAATTTATTTTGGTTTGATTACGATTGTCATTTTTGTCAATCCAAAAATCAAAAAACCGAACTGACATTAAACAAGCGAATCGAACAAACAGAATGTCCACCCCTAATCTCATCATATATATAATTCTGAAACTACCTAATACTTTCAACTCAATGAAAAATAAAATAATTTTTTATTTTATTCTGTGATTATTATACCTTATATCTCACACCAAACTACTCTTAAATGTACATTATATTGATATATTATATTATCGTGCATATTATGATGCCTTACAATTATATTAAAATTAACCAATAGAAACCAATAGAAAAGCACGTTCCATTTGAGCTCTGAGTAGTTCTTCACCCTATCTTATGCCAACGAAATTTCACCTCTTTAATTTTTTAGTGATAACATAACGAGTCAAGCTAAGGTTTATTCAGCTCGAATACATCTGTGATACTATCTATATCAATAAACTAATTTTAATTTCTTGAGCATCTTTTGTTTGATTATATGTATCCACCGATTTAATGTCTAATTTCTTTTTATTTTATGTTTTTTATTCTTCAAGTTTATCCTTTTCCTATTTAAATTTTTCAAGTCACAAAAATCCTAAGTAAATCCCCAAAAAATAATTTCAGCTAAATTTGTAGCAACACAATCCCCCAATAACTTTTTAAGTAATAATTTCGTAGGTAAATCCCAAGAAATAATTTTAGCTAAATTTGTAGCAATACAATCCCTCAAAAAATTCTCAAGTAATAATTTCACAGGTGAATTCTCAAGAATAAATTCCTAGCAAAATTTGCAGAACAAAATCCCCAAATAATTTCCCAGGTAATAAGGTCCATTACATAAATTTTCACCAAAATATCTCTACGTAAATCCGTAGTATAAAATACTTGGGAATTTTTTTATGAATTAAAATATATATATATATATATATATATATATATATATATATATATATACACTTGTCCGTATACCTGCGGATTTACCTAGAAATAAAATACCGTTGATCATTTCCCCAGGTAATGTTGCAAGTAATAATTTGGCAGGTAAATTCCCAGCAAAATTCACAGCACAAAATTTCCAAATAATTTCCTAGGTAATAAAATCTATTACATAAATTTCCACCAAAATATCTCTACGTAAATCCATAGGATAAATTACCTTGGAATTTTCCTATGGATTTAAAAAATATATATATTTGTCCATATACCTGTGGATTTACCTAGAGATAAAATATTAGTCGATAAATTTCCCCAGGTAATGTCGCAAGTACGAAATTTGCATAATATGGCTCCAGATTTACCTGCGGAATTTGTTGCAAATATATAGTTCGCAGGTATTATATTTTAATGTTGAGGAATTTAATATTTTTGTAGGTAAATCCGCATGTATTTTCTGCGATATTATTCCCTAGGTAAAATCCCTATGCAATTTACAGTTTTCTAGTAGTGTCAAGATAGCACTATAATGACTACACAGATTGCAAGTTCTACACTAAACGTGTATTATACAATTAAAACTCATGAATACTACTGCAGAACATCCTACCCTCACAAATTGACTCAACCAAGTTGGCAATCTCATGTATATTACTTCAATCAACAAGATCATATAAGTCACCTAACAATCATCAAACATGTGCCCTTACCACAAGAGTTCACCCATCTTCACTCACATAGATGTAAGTTATCACAAGAATACAATAATGGGGACAAGAATCAAATTATGCTCACTCTCATAAAGAATTTACACGTCACACAAGATAAACCATAGGGTTTCCCTTAGTGTAGTACTCTACTAATATCAGAATGTTAAGACTTAAGATCAAATAGGAATTTAAGGGTTGTAATGTAGGCTAAGGGTCGGGTATGAATTCTTTTGTCCAGTAATAGTGACTATCTTCCCTAAGTGCTTTACTACATCACATTAAACATTGAACTCTTCTCTAAACAACCAAACTTCCCCACATCTACCTTCACACATCTCTTTTGTTTTGCCCATCTCTTTAAGCTAGTTTGCATATAGAATTAAGGAGTATTCTCTATCAACACATGATTCAATTTTGAACCATTTTTCTTTTTTTTTTTTCATTACATGAATATTCTCTATCAACACACATCAAATTTTTCACACCACTAGCTACTACTTTGGGGATTCACTTACACCTCTTTCCTTCTTCCTTTTTGTACTTCTTAACCTTATTAATTTTTCAGCAAAACACTTAGGAGCTTTGAATCAAATTATGGTCAATCAAGAAAGGGAACATGCTACATATGAGGCTGCAAAAAAAATAGGCTAAGGCTCAATAGGGTTAACAAGGATTATGCACAAGGGTAGATAAGAACATGACTATCAAAGAAATACCTATATCATCTCCTAAACCCAACACTCTTTATTTTGCTTTGCACACATACTAGGCAAGTTTTAGACATCAATATGTGATAAGGAATATACAAAAAGGATCACATCACACATGGCACATGCTCAAATCAAGATGGATCATTATAAACTCTAAGCCAAGCAATGACATGAATTCAAAATTAGGTCAACATCGCACAAGAGTCAAAATCATGAGCCTAGATTTCTCAAAAGTAGTCATTCAACACAATAAATATGCTTTTACATTCAAAACCACTCACAACATGTATTCATATGCTTTTACATTCAAAACCACTCACAACATGTAGTCATACATAGAAACTAGCAAGAACATTCCATTTATTCCTAACACAGAAATTTTAAAATTTACTTCTAATAACAAAAACGGATATTGGGTTCAAAGGGCGCCCCTTGAAAAAGAACCAAAAAATAACAACTAAGGGGTGGGTGAAGTGTGCACCTACTAGATTGACACCAACAAAACAAAAACTAAATACAAACAAAGAGAAAATCATTTTCTAATTTTTCAAATTTACTCAAAAACAAACAAAGATCTAAAAGAAAATCCTATAGCAATACTTTACCTGGAACCATGGGAAGATTCCTCACCCCATACTTAAAAACATACTTTTTCCCCAAAGTATACTCAAAAGTATAGATAAAGATACTCCTTGAGGCCTCTAGGCCTATCTAGCAATATCTTAATCATTAGTGAGGTCGGGTGGACCCCACACCTAGTCTTTTCCATACTCCTTAACTCAGGTCTCCATTACTCAGACTTTCCATCAACTTGTGACTTAACGAAACCAAAAACAAAAGTGAAATATAAAATAAAATACAAAAATAAAAAAACCTATCTTAACTTGGGTTGCCTCCCAAGTAGTGCCTGATTTAGTGTTGCAGCACGACCATCGTTACTATATTTTATCCATATTCTTTCATCCTATTCCTCCTACTTGGAGGCCATCTTCTCACTCTTTTCTAACCTTTTGAGTGTGTACTCTCAAGGTCTACAATTTTATCAGTAATATCTTTTTTAAGATTTTTTTCAGCTTTACCCTTTCGGGCATGATTGATGGCTTGGGCAACTCTATGAGACTGTCCAGAAAGGTTATTGGTAGTTTAGGCTCCACCACCCCTACACTCATCCACTTCCATGGCTGTGATCATGCATAATTCTCTATAATGAGGGAGTGTGTGGAGTAAGTGATTTATAGACTTTGAAGACCATCTCTTTATCATTCATTCTCATTTTAAGAGTGCTCCTCTCATCGCTAAGAACAGGCGTCCTAGTATGATTGCCACACTATCATCTGCATCATAATCAAGAATAATAAAGTCAACAGGAATAATAAACTTACCAACCTTGATGAGCACGTCCTCAATAATTCCTTCGAGTTAAACTCTGGTTTAATCTTTCATATGGAGCACCACAGAGCATGGCCTCGCCTTACTTAAACCAAGAGTATTGAACACTAATAGGGGCATTAAGTTTATACTTACCCCTAAATCACTCAGAGAATGGACCACATCATTATCACCAATTTGTATAAAGAGGGTGAAACTCCTTGGGTCCTTTAAATTTTTGGGCATGTTCCTCATCACCACTGAACCACACTCTTCAGTAAGTTCCATTGTCTCAATTCCTGTAGCTTCATCTTATTAGTCACCATATCCTATATGTACTTATCATACTTAGGCATACGCTATAAAATATCTAACAAAGAAAGATTAATATGAAGTTCTCTGAATGTGTCAAGGAACTTCTTAAAACATGCATCCTCCTTTGCCTTTTTGTGCCTTTGAGGGAATGGTGGTGGTGAGCTTTCATGCACATGCTCAGCTGCCTTGGTCTTTAGGTCCTCAAACTTCCCCACATTTCCAGCATCTTCAACTTTTGCTTGCTTATTCTCTACCTATTGTGGGACCAACTCTGCCTAAACATCCTTATCTTTCTTAGGAGGTCTATCATGAGATCTATACCATTCCTCAAGGTGATTACCATAACCTATTTAGGATTTTTTGTGTCACTTGGTAATCCACTTTGGGGCTTGTTATTCTGTGCCTAAGCTAGTTGCCCTAATTATGCATCTATATTCTTTTGGGCAAACTTTTGTTTTTTTTACCTCAGCAACCATTTGCTCTTAATTGGCTAGAATCTTCTTCATTGTCTCTTTAATACTATTGGCCTATGTGTTATCTATTGCTACTGAAATTTCCAAGTCTAATTATTTCTTCATGTGTAATTGGGCTGACTCTACCACTTGTGGTTGTAAGAATTACCATAATTTGGCTTTTGTACATTTCCCACAAAGTTTACAGACTTTGGATTTTCTCTACACAAGTCTGTAGAGTGACTATTATTGCCACAAATCCCACACTAAGATGGATCTTGTTGGATTGCACTCACCTGCACCTGAGACTGGTTCATACCTAATTTTCTAAATTGTGTCATCATCTAATTTTGAAGAGTTGACAATTGGGCTACTAAGGTTATAATAGTGTCGACTTCAATCATCCCTGTAGGCTTTTTCACTGTGCTTCTAGAGATGTCACCATACCAATTAGGATTTCCTTGCACAATTTGGTTTAGCAAGGTATACAACCCATCATAAGTTTTCTCCAATGCTTGACCACCTACAACTTAATCTAGCAAAATCTTCGTGTTATGGTCAAGATATTCTATAAAAGTGTGAGTTAATACCTTATTGGACTATTGGTGATATAAATAATCCCTGAGAAGAGATTTAAATCTCTCTTATGCATGATATAGGTTTTTATCTAGATTCTACTTAAAACTCAAGATCTCACTGTGTAGCCTTGCGGTCTTGCCGAATGGGAAGAAATAGATAAGGAACTTTTTCACTAGATCATTCTATGTAGTGATGGCACTTTCTGGCTCTATGTTCATGCCCCTCTTATCTTCCCCAAAAGTAAGAATAGGAAAAGCGTGAGCCTCACTTAGTTTGTGGAGACTCTGGTGGGGATGAATGTATCCCTTATATCAAAAAGTTTTTCTAATGGACTTTTGGATCCTCATGCAATAAGTTAGTAAACTACGCACTATTATGCCAAAGCTGCACCACATTCTGTTTTATCTCAAATATACCTCCCAATGTCCGTTTATGGATAAAGGAGGTAATATTAGTTGCAAATGGGATTGCCACTTCGCGTATTATCCTTTGGGATGGTGGATCTTTAGCAATCAGTGCCATAATATCATTCTCTTGCTGAATTTGTAGTATTTAGTAAAAAAGTCTACTACTCTTCCCAACTGTGTAAGCATCGCTCAAGTTTGGGATATGGGTCAACCAAATCCCTTTTCCTTGCCTGCTTACTTGCTTTTCAAACTTGAACCTACAAATTCAAAAGCTAGGATCAAGAAGTTAGCACTTAAGAAATTAACAAGAAAAAATAAAACTAAAATAGTTGCCAATTTTCAAGTCCCTGAGAACGGCGCCAAAAAATTTATTGCACCCAAGCACACACTCAAGTGTACATGGTCCACTAAGTAGTAAAATGCCCTTAATAAAGACAAGTATCGATCCAACAGGGACTTGTTCTCAACAACTATCCTATTTTAGTATCATACGAAGATTAAAAAAGTGATAAAGTAATAAATAAAGTTTGTGAATTAAAAACTAAAAGTAAAAGTAAACAATGCATTAAAGTAAGGTTCTTGAACAATAACGAGGAGAAACCCAGGTTTAAGGCGCTAAGGACAATCTTACTTAGCTATATAACTTTATTGATTTAGTTAATTATCTTGGTTGTTGATTTATGAGATTTATAACATGATTATGGTTTTTTAAACCTTTAATCAACTATCTAACTTAGTCTTACAATTACGTCATTGAGAGAAGATGCAAGTACTAAGTTAAACACGTTTGTCTTTCTTCTCGTATATGAACCAAATAGGGAGAATTAGGTATATTCCTATTCTAAAATACAAATCATAACTGCGATCTCTTGAATGATTATGATCCCATCCCATATATCCCACGTTCTATTCTACCGTTCCTTTTTTCAGCTCACGATACAAATATACATTTATCCTAAGGGTTGCAAATTCGTAGAATAGTTAAAATAAGGATACACGAACAAACATTAATTATAATAACATAAACCAACTTAGTTCTAAGCAAAATACTCATATTCTTGGAATTAACCTTGGATAAGGGTGTTTAGGCACTCATGGAATTACAAAGAATCATAGTTAATGAATTCATGTAAAAATCCAAAAGTAAACTAATAGAAAGGAATTAAAACCCTAAGATAAGATTCCTAAAGTGGATTCCAATGCCCCAAGATTGTCCAAGATGTTTAAATAATATTGGAGTGTCCTATATATGTTAGACAAGTTAGCCGATTTTGACATATTAGCATGCCACACTATGACATTGGAGTGATAAGAGCGTGTCACGCCCTTATCATAGATTCTCACTAGAATTGTCATGTTGTGGATTGTTTCTAAGGGCGTGTAATATACTTAACACGGAGATCCAAGGCGTGGCTTGCCCTTGTGCTCAAATCCTAGATTTTGTTCATGCTTTCTCCATGCATTTGGCCTTTGGTTCCTCGATCTGTGGTAGCTTTCCCTCTTTGATTCAAGCTTGTATATCATATATTTATCATCTTACCAAGCTTTCTATAATCATAAAACACCACATATTAGAGCTCATAACACAATAGAGTACCACAAGATCAACTAGAATAATACATAGCTCAAGCTAAGAATACTAGTTTTCTCGTTTAAACTCTATGTGAACGTTTTGCTTCCCAACTTTTATTTGAACACAACTTTAACATTATAAACAAGTAAATTAATATTTAGATGCTTATTTATATGATAATTAACTCATTGTACACACAAGAAGCCCTTAAAACTAAGCTAATTAAGGCTAGATAATAACACTTAGGAGAATAAATCCACCTAAGATCAGATATCCATAAGTTGAAAGATGGAGGATTATCATGAGTTTAGAATGACTTTAGTTGATCAAAAGATCGATATGACTTTAATGGGACCTATTTTGGACACTTATAATATTTTCCAGAGTTTTTTAAGTTCAATGGATAGATGGTCCATTATATTCTGATGCAATGTGTCAATAATGATAAAAAGTTGCATGAGATTTGGTTGTGTGAATGGTAAGAAAATTTTTTTTGGATTAAAGGAATTTGCTCTAATTACCAGGCTAAATTACTCTGTATACCCCCAGAATTTAAAATTGAACAAAGTCCTCCAGAAAGGAGAGAGTTCTCATTTCAAGGTGATGAAGAATAAGAACATCACTGGTGCAAAGATGATAAACTTTATTAAAGGTAATCGATTGAATAAGGTTTAAAAGTTGATGCGTTGTCTAGTTTGGTTTATCCACTCGATGTTGCTTGTAAGAGATTTATCAAAGATGGTTGATTCAAACCATATCAAGATTGCAAATAATAAACTTCTTCAAGAGCTACCCATCCAAAAATAATCTTTTAAATTAACCCTGGAATATCTAAAGAGTAAAATTGATCTACAGAAGCAGTGAAAAACGTATAATGAGAGAAAGAATGCATTGTACACTTTGTACAACTTTCTCGAGGCATTCCTGGTACGTATTATCAACCATCTTTTTTTATTGGTGAAACATATTATCAACCATCTTGTTGATTTGTTATAGACCTCTTAGTTATTTATGTAGTAAATTAAAGATTATATTTATTTATGTATTCTTCTATTGACCGCGTGTTTGGATATATGAGGCTTTTCCTCATCTTGGATAGTATGTCTGAGAGTTCCTTCTCCCATTTTCTGTTTACTTAGATGGCATACATTGAAGAGCGACAACATAATGAAAGGCAACCCGTTTATGTATAGAGGGATCAATACAAAGGATAAATTTTAAATATCTATTATATAGTAATTTTTTAAACATGTTAATTTTGTGTAATTTCTATATTTTTTTTTCGTAGATTGTTCACCCAAACATTACCCCTATTGTCCATGAGATAAAATAGACCTACATGAGAACATTTAAGAAATACATGGACAAAGTGAAGGATACGTTCCTCTATCCCTTTAAGGATGATTTGAAAGACATTACTTTATTAACTTTATCAGTAGAGGTCATAGATGACGATAGAGATTTGGGTGGTCACAATCATGCCACTATATGCTTTTTAGCATAGTGGTATAGTGGGTAGAAAACTGTATTGGGCACTTCTAATAATGGAGATCTGCATAAGTGTGTCGCTTTTCTCAAATAGTCTATGTTGGATATTTCAGCTTTTGTAAGAGGGGAGAGGTTGAGAAGAATTAAGAAGAACAAAAAGAAGAAACAAGATCAACGTAAACTAGTTTATATTTTATTGGTTTTAATTAATTTAATTGTATGATATTTCTAATTCTTGTCAAAATAATGCAATATATGTGGGCAACCCCCTTGTATCTGAAGTCAAGTAAATCTTGTAGAACTTACAGTCCTAGTAACTGGCCTTGTAATAACAGATAATGAAATGACAAGAAAGAAGAAAGAAAAATAAGAAACTGAAGAACAAAAGGTAGCAAATGAATAAGATAAGATAGAAGAAGAAGAAGAAAAAGAAGAAAAAGAAAAAGAAGAAGAAGAAGAAGAATAAGAATAAGAAGAAGAAGAAGAAGAAGAAGAAGAAGAAGAAGAAGAACAAAGAATAAGAAGAGAAGGAAGCAAATGAAGAACAAGATAGAAAAGAAGAACTAGAGAAGATGTGGTTGAAGAAGAATAGAAAGAACAAGACTGGGAGAAGATAGAAGAGAAATAAGAAGACAAGAAATTAGAAGAAATGGCAAAAGATAAAGAAGAAAAGAGTCAAAATATTGAAGTCTTTGACATTGATGTTCTAGTTGATGATAAAGAAGAGAAGAAAAAAAAGATGTTGTCCTGAAAGTTGGAAAAAAGGAAAAAAAGAAGGAGAAGAAGAAGATGATGACACGAAAGTAAATGCGATGGATATAGTTGGTGAAATCAATCAGAATATCAGCGGTTGTGACAAGGGTTACAATGAAATGAACAATTGATTGAATTTATTTGGTAATTTAAGATAATAGTTAGTTTTATTTGGGATGAAATGATTTGATTTCTTATGAATGGCTTAAAGGCCAACTTCTTCTATGAAAGTTTTCTGAATTCATTGTAAATTTGTTTACTCGTGAAATTGTGTTGTTGTGTTACTGCATTATCTTATAGATTATAATGTTGATGTCTTTTATATAAAATGCCTTTTTTTAATTATTTATAGACAACTATCTTTATTAATTATCAATTTCAAGTTGATGTTTTCTATTATATGTTGCATTATCTTACCATTTCAGTTGTTGTCATAGATTACAGAGGTCGATGGTTAATATTATAAAAGTCATTCTCTATTAGTTATATACTGCTATCATTGTTGATTATGAACTACACGTTGATGAGCAATATAAAAGAGTACAAATCAAAGAAAAATACTTTTATTTATTCATTTCCACTACATCCCTATTAAACCTTTCTAAAAAGGCAACACCAATAACAAACCAAACAACAAATTTTTTAGGCCTTTTTTTTCTTCGTTCAAAATCAATCTTTATTTTAGTTGATCCCCCTCTATTTTGATTTCCTTAAAAATTATTTCAAGTGATTTCTTTACTCTTTGGATTCTTTGAACAATTTCATGAGCAACTTCCTATTTTCATAAGATTTTTGAAGCCTTTGTAGTATTTGAAATTAACCAATATTTTGAAAATGTGATGTTGAAAGGTTGTTCATTCGTGATTCATCATGTACAAACCATTTTATAAAAGAGCATCTGACATTATCCTACACACAAAAAATAAATAATTAGATGAATTTAGATAAACAAAAAAATAGAAATCATATATATATATATATAAGCACTTATCCTCCCAATTACTCAGTTAAAGAATTATCGACCTGGATTCAAATTGGTACATGGCATCCTCAAGATAGCTGGATTACCATAATAACAAATGTCAGATTTTTTTGCATTTAATATTTGAGATGCATGAGATATTGTAGTTGTTTAAAAATAAAGGAGTTAATGAAGCCAAAAAATATGGGAGTTAAAACATTAATGTAAGGATTGTCTTCCATTTAATTAAAAAAAACTCAGATGTTATTGTTGAAAAAACTGAAACTTGTACAAAATTACCATTGGAAAAGTAGTATATTTAAAATTTGAAATTATTGGACATAGGTCATAGACCATAAATGTAATCAATATTTTTCTACCAACGTAGTAGATTCTAGACCATCTAGATCAATACTCTATCATTTATAAGGTATATATGGGTTGATGTAATGGTCAAAAAATATTAGTACATAGAAAAAATACAAATAATTAAATAAATTATATTGAATAGAGGATCATTGATATAGTTCAGTGTAAAAATCTTAGACTGCACGCTATATTAATAATACACTGGATGAGCCTAGAGTCCTTACTAATAAAGTGTCAAAAAGGAAATAATTAATTAATAATTAATATATGGGTAGTGTTTGGTAAAGCATAAGTATGTTGTGAGAATTTCATCTGTTCAATCACAACTAATCCTCTCACATCTTTGATCACCTTCTCTAATTTATGTGGACTTTAA